>NC_071270.1:8887500-9052500 GCF_023375685.1 Ictalurus furcatus
CTTCCTTGCAAAAATGTTCCAGATCTATATTGTCAGGACATTTCCTGTGCACAGCCCTCTTCGTCATTCCACAGGGTTTTGATAGGATTTAGATCTGGACTCTGACTGGCCCATTCCAAAACATTGATCATCATCTTCAGCCATTCACCAAGCCATTCCTTTGATGACTTGGATTTGTGCTTTGGGTCATTATAGTGCTGGAAGGTGAAATGTTTCTTCACCTTCAGTGGTCTAACAGAAGCCTACAGGTTTTGTGCCAAAATAGATTGGTATTGGTATTTTCAGCCATCACTGATTCCCTCTGTCTTGACTAGAGCTACGTCAGCTGAAGAGAAGCAACCAGGTAGCATGATGCTGCCATGATCATGCTTAACCATGGGTTTGGCATTCTTTGTATGATGAGCTGGTTTGTTTTTGTGCCAAACATTTAGAAATATGCCCAAAAAAGGTTCTACCTTGGTCTCATCAGACCATACCACCATTTTGTGTACTGGGACAGTTTTAGAATGGACATTGTAAGAAGGTCAGTGTATGTATATTTATATATGCTGTTTTTACTGGGATTTTAATTACTATAACAATTATTCTGAATCTCTGTATTGTCATTATCATAATCTATTATTTAAACCAATAATCCTAAGAAATATATCCAACAAAATATAGCTCCTTGAGCTTAGTTTCAAATGTTAATTGTTTCCACTCTATGTAAAGGAACAGAAATAATACAGAAATTCTAAAAATGTAATGTTGCATTGTATACTCTTCAGTTGTATGTGCTATGAGTATGCCAATCTTTTGAAAGTTTTTGTGACCCATTTAGAATTTTGTTTACTTGCATTCTTTATTGTACCCTCTGTATTAATGGGCTCAACTGTGCCATGCTTTCCTCCTAGTAGAGGAGATTTTTTTTCATATAAAACCAGTGATGCATTTTAGGTTTGTTCATAGTTGATCATCTTGTTTTCTTAGGGCTACAGTATTTGAGGGAGAAGCCACAGAATTCACTGGAGCCACATGTGGGATTGTTCAAAGTGGCTGTGCCTAAGAGATCTGCTGAAGAACTGTGTGGAGCTGACCCAGATGTCCAGCTGTGTTACTGTATAGAAGCTACCTTCATGGACATAATTAGCACCAGTACCCAGGGATTGTAAAGAAAAAGTAAGACAAAGTTAGAAAGTCACAATGGAATTTATTTAGACTTTTTTTGAGCTAATATTACATAACTAAAATGGATCATTATGTTGATGTGACAAACATGTCTTGTAGCTACTAAACAAAATAATACTTATTACAAATAATATGTTAAAGCAAAATAGTGAAGAAAACATGTAACATTGAAACAGAATTGCCTTGGTACTTGAAATGTGTTATTTTTTACAAGGATGATTGTAATTTTACAATTTTCCAGTACAGTACATTTAAGTCCCATTTGTTTATATCTTGACTATATAGGGAGTGTAAACAGAGCATAAAGAACCACTCACCTGAAAAGTAGCTTTGGCAAAATAGCTTGCATTCAATGATTGCCACATGTTATTGGTTTGTTTTCTAGACTACTTTTACAAATGATATTTTCTTTACTCCAGGTCATTTTCTTCCACCTTATATTTGAAAAAATAATTGAAATACAATTTATTTGTGTGATTTTGATTGTTTTGATACAAAATGCATTTTTCCCTTTCCTTACCTTTCCATGTAGCTGTTTTTGTCTGTGTGTGTTTTTGTTTTTTATACTGTGACTTGCTAGTTTAAATTAACCATTTCATATTTTGTATGGGAAATGGGTTAACATTTGCCTCCTAAAATAGTTTGTCCTTAAATATGGAAATAGAGAAATTCTTTATTTCCTGCCACATCTTGGCACTCTTAGTACATTATAAAACAACTCCCTTGTACAACAATTATGGGTTAACAAAGTTCTTATTACCATGACTGATTTCTATCATATTGGTCATTTCAGAGGTTGATGTATTCACTGTATTTTAAATGTTTTTACTCTGTTTAAGACGTGCTCAATTAGCTGTCTTGTTTGTGCCCACAGATCTGAAATGTACTTGGGTCGTGGTCATGGGATCAAAGCTTGATTGGGTGGGGGGGGGTCATGTAGATATTTTCACAGCTATTTTGTGTACGATATAATCTCTCAAAACATTTATTTTGCTGTTTGATTAATTTTATGTGGTTCAATGACACTTGGTTCCATAATATTTCTCAAAATTCCAGAGAGATGTCAAACAAACAATACCCTCTGATTGCATTTTTTGGGCTACAATAAAAATCCTTCCAAAAATACAGAGCATAGATGGAGCTGCCTTTTTGTGGGTTCAAACTGAATTTAATAAGCTTCCATTCCTAATATACTGCAGTTGAAATTCTAAATATTCGTGTATTGTAGTATGAAAACAATGGCATGCACGGAGTATTGTACTTTATCTTCAGAGAACGGAGGCAAGACCAGTCAGATGGTTTACAGTAAAATACTTGGAAATGCTCATTTCTTATTGGTTGACAAATCTCAATTCTGCCAAATTCTTGCTCATCCAGTCAGTTGAGTGGGGGGAAAAATGGATATACACTTTTTTAATATACCAGTACAGGGGTTGGAACTGAAATAGCACAGTGTGCTCCAGATAAAAAGGTGTTGCTATTTTTTTTCCAGCAAACAGTGGTCACAAGGTTTCTAAAGAAAAGTTGCCTCTTGTAAAACCATCAGTATAAAACCTAGCTAATATTCAACATTCATTCTTAACCCAATCATATCAAAACTGGTCTCTTGATTATTACCTCCCTGCCAAAAACTACCACCAAGGTTCATTAATAGGCATAGCAGGTTATTGCAGAACTTGGATAATTGACTATGCTAAGATTACTCAACCGTTGTCTGATTTGGCCCATGGCCTCCAAATTGTGGACCCTATTAATTGGACACCGACTGCTGAAATTGTGTTTAAAAATTTCAAAGTTTCTCTCTGTTTGGTACCTGTATTGGGTATTCCAGTTTATAATCACCTTTTTAAATTATTCATGAATGAAAGGGATTTTTGCATGGCTGCTGTTCTCACTCAACCATGGTGATTGGCTTAGATTGTTTGCATATTATTACAAACATTTGGATCCAGTGGTCAGGGGCCATTTGCCATTTTTGTGCTGTGGCGGCTACTGAGGCTGTGTGCTCAAGTGTTGACTTAGTAGCCATACACCCCCTAGATTCCACATGCTGTGCATTCCATTCTCACCCAAGCATACACCTTTAATCTCACAGCTGTGCACATGCTATCTTATCAAAACAATGTACTCATAATATCCCATATTTCCATCCACCAGTGTAACACCCTGAACCCAGGTACCCTTTTGCCAAATGAAACTGAAGGCCTACCTCATGACTGTGATTGTTATAGACATTAACTACAAACCTAGACCGGACCTTAGACCCTATGGACGACTGTGACAATATTTCTATGTGGATGTTTCTTCACTGAGATTGATTGATGGTTTGCCCTCCACTGCCTATGCAGTGGTGGATCAATTCTCTGTAATAGAAATTTCCTAAAACCATCTCTGCACAGCTTCTGAATTGTTTGCTTTGACAAGAGGGTGTACATTCAGGTCCGTAAGTATTTGGGCAGTGACCGTTTTACTTATTTTGCCTCTGTACACCACCACATTGGATTTGGAAGCAATCAAGTTATGACTGAAGTGCAGACTTTCAACTTTAATTCAAGTGGTTTAACAAAAATATTGCATTAACAATTTAGGATTTTTTGCAGCCATTTTTTTTGATAGTCCGTCCATTTTAGCAGGCTCAAAAGTAATTGGACAATTGACTGTGGTCTGTTTCTTTATGTAAGTGTTATTTAAGTGTTGAAGTGTTGGATTTGGTAGCTGTTCATGGGAACTCTCAATATGTGGTCCAAAAAGGTGTCGATGCAAGTGAAGGAGGCCATCATTAGGCTGAAAAAACAAAATAGACCTATCAGAGAGACTTTAGGAGTGGTCAAATCAACAATTTCGTACAATCTTAAAAACGAAGGAATGCACTGGCAAGCTCAACAACACCGAAAGGTATGGAAGACCACTTTTTACTTTTAATTACTTTTGAGCCTGTGAAAATTTAGGAAATATATTTTTAAAAATGTCTAACTCCTACAGTAAATGTAATATTTTTGTTAAACCTCTTAAAGCGAATGTCTATACTTCAATCACATCTTATTGCATCATTTAAAATACATTGTGGTGGAGTACAGAGGCAAAAATAATAAAATTGTGTCACTGTCCAAATACTTATGGACCCAACTGTATATAATCTGAAGAAAACCCTCTGATGTGTTTTAAGACAGCCAATATGCTTTCTCTGTTTGTCATTCCACAGTTGCTATTTCAAAGCTTTTCAAACCTTGAATGAGAAACCTATTTCACATAATAAACTTGTTAATAATCTTTTGGAGGCTATTCATTTGACCAAAGAAATAGCCATTTATAAATGTCAAGTTCATTCTAAACAAACCAATTTTGTTTCACAGGGTAATGCTCTAGCCATGGCAAAACACACTGCCTGTTCCTGTTCCTCCCCATGTTTACAAATATGTTTTTATTCTTGTAATGATTCTGACCACAATGTACTGCTGACTTTTCTCTATGAGGTTTCAGTTATACAGGTTGGAGCAGATGGTTGAGAAGTGGACCTATGGGGTGTGCGATAGAACAAATGAATTAAGCCATCAAATTTAAATTGGCTGAAGTTACTGCTGAAACAAGTCTGGATTGAGTACAGGCTTTGGTATTAAACACCAACTGTGCATTTCCCCAACTGAAGTACTAACAGGAAAACCATTGTGCTGTGAAAAAGTATTTGCTCCCATCCTTTCTCATCCGCTTCTGTTTTTGTGTGTATCTAATACTAAATTATTTCAGAAATTAAAACAAAATCTAACATAAAACAAAGGCAACCTGAGTAAACAAAAACTAGTTTTTAAATGATAATATTATATGTTAAAGCAAAAAAAGTATTTCAGTAACAACTGGGCCTATGTGAAAATGTATTTGCCCCCATTGTAACTAATTCTCAAAATATATGAAACTGCATTCATAATGGTGTTCGGCTGAACTAGACGCAACCAGGCCTAATTACTGCCAGCTCTGTTTAATCAAATCAACAATTAAATAGAACTTTTCCAACAGCATGAAGTTGGTTAAAAGGTCTTACCTAGTAACACACTATGCCAAAGTTTGAAGAAATTCTAGAAATTATGAAAAAAAAGGTGTTGAAGTACATCAGTCTCGGAAGGCTCTGAGACTCCAAAGAACCACAGTAACCCTCAGAGTGAAGTGTGATGGTGAGGGAAACATGAATTCTGTTCTCTACCATAAAATCCTAAAGGAGAATGTCCATTCTTCAATCCATAAGTTGAAACTCAAGCGCAACTGGATTATGCAGCAAGACAATGATCTAACTCATAGGAGTATGTCCACCTCTGAATGGTTCAAAGCTAAATTAAAGTTTTGGAGTGGCCTAGTCAAAGTCCTTACTTGAACCAGTTGCCATGATGTGGCAGGACCTTAAACAGGCTGCTCGAAAACCCTCCAGTGTTGCTGAACTGAAGCTTTTCTGCAAGGAAGTGTGGGCCAAAATTCCACCACAGTGCAGTGAAAGACTGATCTCCAGTTATCGCAAGCATTTGGTTGCAGTTATTAATGATAGGTGGTGGCACAACCAGAAGCTTAAGTGGGTAATTACTTTTTCACATGGGTGATAGGTGTTGGATAACTTTTTTTGCTTCACTAAAATAAGAACTGTATTGTGTGTTTACTCAGGTTGCCTTTGTTTTATGTTGTATTTGGTTTGAAGCTCTAATAGTATTCAGTATGAGATATACACAAAAACAGAAGATACTTTTTCACAACACTGTATATGATTGTCACAACAACACTGTATGACCTGAATTAGGTCCCTACAGGCCTATGCCAAGGATCCCACAGAAACGTGGATGATCAAATGTTTGCATACTGTAAGGGTGGGGGGGAGGTGGTCAAACGCTGGTTTGTGAATGGAGGGCAGAGCTGGAAAAAGTGACTGGTAAGTATCATACACCTGTGTAGAATTTGGCTAATAAATGTTCTGTGTTTCAGTGAGTGGCGGCAAGGATAGAGAGAGGAGAGATGAAAGCCATGAGAGAGAGATGAGCAGAACAGCCATGTGCATAGTGTGCACAGTGAGATAAAAGCACTGAAAAGCAGAAGTCATAATTAGGAGCTCTTTTCAGTTGTTCCAAGCCTGCCTCCAGTCTTCTAATTCCCGACCCAACCCAGGGGAAGTGTCACACACACATGTCCAAACTGACTTAAGTTTTACAGTCTATCCACTCACAGGTTAAACTCTTCCTATGAGTCATAGTTACTGCATCCATCAGCTGGCTGTGGACTGGGTCACAGTAAGTCAAGTCACATGAGTTTTTATTGTCATTCCTCTATATAGCTTGTATACATTGGACCAAAATGATCACACCGCAAAAAAAGATGCGAGATGTGCAGTAGCACAGGCGAGGGCCGTTACTAAGGAAGATTTATATGCTAAGTTGGAAGCCGCACCTAATGATAAGCAACTCTTTAAAGTCGCAAAACAGAAATACCCAGGATACAAAAACCATCGAGTACATCAGAGACGCTCAAGGACACCTATTAACATCTAACGATGACATAAAGCAGAGATGGAAAGAGTATTATTCACAACTACTCAACCAAACATATCCATGTGAACCACCTCAAGAACAAGCACCTGTGGTAGGTCCTTGGCCAATAATCATACCAGATGAGGTTAAATTAGCAGTCCATAAAATGGCCAATAACAAGGCCACTAGGCCTGTTGACATACTGTCAGAGTTGTGGAAGAGGTTAGGAGACCCGGGAGTTTATTTCTTGGCAACCTTGTTCAACAAAATTCCTGATGACAGCATTCCAACTGCATGGAGAAAAAGCTACCTAGTGCCTGTTTACAATAACAAAGGTGACATAAGACTCTGCGGGAACTATAGGGCTATAAAACTGATATCACACACCTTTAAAATCTGGGAACGGGTAATAAATAGAAGATTGTTGCATCTAACTAATGTCACTGAAAACAGTGCAGATTCAATGCAGAAAAATCAACAATCAATGCTATACATATGATTCGAATCCTTATGGAAAAGCACAGAGACAACAAGAAAGATCTACACATGGTGTTTATAGATTTAGAAAAAGCTTTCGACCGTGTTCTGAGACCACTAAAAAAGAGAAGTGCAAAAAGTGCCCGAATATCTCATCAATATAGTGGCCGACATGTACGAAGGCGTAACCACTAAGGTGGTTGCCCACTAGGAATCAGCGACTGTTTTGAAGTGAGAGTAGGAGTTCATCAAGGTTCAGTACTCAGCCCTCTACTTTTTAACCTGGTGATGAATTATGTAACGGCGGAGGTACAACATTCAACACCCTGGGACATTCTCTATGCAGATGATGTCGTCCTTATCAGCAAAGACCCAAGAGAGCTCCAACAACACCCGGAAGATTGGAGAGCTATGATGGAAAATGCTGGCTTTAGAATGCACTGCAACTTTTCAAACAGCAACGAACATTACACAATTTCGCTCCAAAACTCCACACTTAACTCAGTCACCAATTTTAAATACCTCGGTAGCATTCAATCTAGCGATGGCTCTATTGATGCCGATATTACGAGTTGCGCGAGGGCAGGGTGGCTGAAATGGAGAAATTTAACAGGAGTACTCTGTGACAAAAGAATACCAGTGCAAATCAAAGGCAAGATTTATAAGTCCGCTGTGTGACCTGCTTTAACATACGGTGCTGAAGGCATGTAAATGAAATGAGAATGTTGAGATGGTCTGCAGAGTGACACTCCTAGATAAGGTTCCAAACCAATATATCAGGGGCAGTTTTAAAGTCAGATCACTACATGAAAAATTGACTGAAGCGCGCCTACGATGGTGCGGACATGTGATGAGAAAACCAGAATACCACATGACCAGAAAAGTGCTGGAGCTTGGTACAGGAAAGAGAAGCCGTGGAAGACCCTGCCTAACATGGATGGACGTTATAAATAAAGACCTTGCTAAAGAAAATATATACCCAACGATGACCCAGAACAGAGCAATCTGGAGACAAAAGATTAGGAGAGCCGACCCCAAGTAGGTATGGGAAAAGGCCGGACAAAGAAGACGACATTGGACCAAAATATAATTTCTTCAGGACCACTGTGCAACACAGAACACTACGCAAGACTACATAAATGGCAAATACACAATAGTATGAGATGAGAGCCAGACAATAAATATGCAGAACAATAAATATGCAGGACAATAAATGCACAGAACGTAGGCTGTAAATTATTGTGTAGTGTAACAGCACAAGTATAGCAGCAATATTGGCAGCAAAAAATGACTTCCATAATATAAAAATGATTTATGCAGCATTGTAAAGTGTGGTGTGCAGTGGTACGGAGTCATACTGGATTAGGTGTTTGACTAGCCCAGGTGAGCATTGGGAGGCAGCAGGGTGTGATGTGACTGCCTCAGGAAAGAAACTGTTGCGGAGTCTGCTGGTGGCGCGCCACCTTCTGCCAGATGGCGGGTGAATTCCATATGAAGGGTGACGGGGGTTGTCCGCAATACTGGTGACTTTGCGTATGCTGTAGTTTAGTCTTATCAACATTAAGAGATAGATTATTGTCTCTAAACCATCCTATGAGCCTCTCTATATGCTGACTCATCAAGGTGGATAGTAGCAGATATGGTGTCCTCTGTTGAGCGGTTGGGACTATATGCATACTGAGATAGGTCCAGTGTGGTGGGAAGACTACTCTTTGTGTGTTAGAAAATCTTTTGATGATGTAAAAGAGATAAAATGTGAAATTGATGAGGATGAGGATAACTCATACCATCCGCCACACTGCCAAAGCTATATCCTGTTTTGAGTGCTCGGGAGAGTTGCAATAAGACAGACAGACACACACACACACAAGGTCAGATAGCAAAGTCTCTCAGTTTATTCAAAAAGGCAAAAGTATATACATTATCTCACAAAAGTGAGTACACCCCTCACATTTTTGTAAATATTTGATTATATCTTTTCATGTGACAACAGTGAAGAAATGACACTTTGCTACACTGTAAAGTAGTGAGTGTACAGCTTGTGCAACAGTGTAAATTTGCTGTCCCCTCAAAATAACTAAACACATAGCCATTAATGTCTAAACCACTGGCAAGAAAAGTGAGTACACCCCTAAGTGAAAATGTCCAAATTGGGCCCAATTAGCCATTTTCCCTCCCCGGTGTCATGTGACTTGTTAGTGATACAAGGTCTCAGGTGTGAATGGGGAGCAGGTGTGTTAAATTTGGTGTCATTGCTCTCACACTCCCTCATACTGGTCACTGGAAGTTCAACATGACACCTCATGGCAGAGAACTCTCTGAGGATCTGAAAAAAAGAATTGTTGCTCTACATAAAGATTGCCTAGGCTATAAGAAGATTGACAAGACCCTGACACTGAGCTGCAGCATGGTGGCCAAGACCATACAGCGGTTTAACAGGACAGGTTCCATTCAGAACAGGCCTCGCCATGGTCGACCAAAGAAGTTGAGTGCACGTGCTCAGCGTCATATCCAGAGGTTGTCTTTGGGAAATAGACGTATGAGTGCTGCCAGCATTGCTGCAGAGGTTGAAGGGGTGGGGGGGTCAACTTGTCAGTGCTCAGACCATACGCCGCACACTGCATCAAATTGGCCTGCATGGCTATCGTCCCAGAAGGAAGCCTCTGCTAAAGATGATGCACAAGAAAGCCCGCAAACAGTTTGCTGAAGACAAGCAGACTAAGGACATGGATTACTGGAACCATGTCCTGTGGTCTGATGAGACCAAGATAAACGTATTTGGTTCAGATGGTGTCAAGCGTGTGTGGCGGCAACCAGGTGAGGAGTACAAAGACAAGTGTCTTGCCTACAGTCAAGCATGGTGGTGGGAGTATCATGGTCTGGAGCTGCATGAGTGCTGCCGACACTGGGTCCCTCAGTTCTTTGAGGGAACCATGAATGCCAACATGTACTGTGACATACTGAAGCACAGCATGGCCGCAGGGCAGTACTCCAGCATGATAATGACCCCAAACACACCTCCAAGATGACCACTGCCTTGCTAAAGAAGCTGAGGGTGAAGGTGATGGACTGGCCAAGCATGTTTCCAGACCTAAACCCTATTGAGCATCTGTGGGGCATTCTCAAACGGAAGGTGAAGGAGCACAAGGTCTCTAACATCCACCAGCTCCGTGATGTCGTCATGGAGGAGTGGAAGAGGACTCCAGTGGCAACCTGTGAAGCTCTGGTGAACTCCATGCCCAAGATGGTTAAGGCAGTGCTGGAAAATAATGGTGGCCACACAAAATATTGACACTTTGGGCCCAATTTGGACATTTTCACTTAGGGGTGTACTCGCTTTTGTTGCCAGCGGTTTAGACATTAATGGCTGTGTGTTGAGTTATTTTGAGGGGACAGCAAATTTACACTGTTATACAAGCTGTACATTCACTACTTTACATTGTAGCAAAGTGTCATTTCTTCAGTGTTGTCACATGAAAAGATATAATCAAATATTTACAAAAATGTGAGAGGTGTACCCACTTTTGTGAGATACTGTATATCAGGCAATAGTTTGAATTCTTATTAGTTAGACACATCAGACATCGGTCAAGGTAAAAATGGCAGGCCGTGGGTACATTACGTATGAAGAAACCAGAGTGGTAGTATGTTTTTGCAAGATAACAGAAACTAAGAGAGAAAGACATATTCCTGTGATATGGGTTGTTAGGGAGATGAGAAAAAGGTCACAGTGTTCTCGAGAGAGAGAGAACTCACATAAACTCATGAGCTAAAGTAAGAGAGCATGCTATATTAATATTTATCAATGCCCTCTTAGATCCCAATGGGACCTGTGCAATGCTCTCTGGTGAAAGGCAGCTTGAAGCCTCCACAGAATTAGGGAAGTCCTTCCCTCAACTTATTCATACAGAAAAGAATGTGAATATGCTAATACACAGAAACCTATATGTGTATGTGTTAAGGTGAGGTGAGCAGAGGCCCCCTAAGGGCAGCTTGATTGTGAATGTTCCCCTTTCTCAGCTGTTGAGGATGTGATACTAGGACATCGCTTCAGTGGACTAGTGTGGACACACTGAGGCTGCAAGCTTGGTGCTTAGTGTGATTGCTAGTTGAGGGTTCCGACTTTTCACGAGTACTGAGTCACCTGAGAGGAAAGGGACAGTAGGCTTTTTTGCAGGTAAATGGAGTGAAGCAGAGATATTACCGTGCACACTGTTCAATTTTTCGCTTGAGGCTTGAGTGTAATTGCCGACAATCAGCTCCAGGTATCCTGCAAAAGAAATGTTTAAAAGAAATGCCAGGGTTACCTTTAGTCCAAGGGGTTGGAAATGGCCTGCCCCTTAAGATCTTGAAAAGAGACAGTTGTGATTTTGGATGTGGTGTCATTCTGATTTCACAGAGAGCTGCTGGAAGCAGATCTACCCAAATGTTTGTTTTTTTTTTTTTCCCTGTTCCACCATAGCCTTGGTTAGTCTGTCTTTAATAGTGCAATTTTTTTGTTCCACTATACCTGAGCTTTAAGGATGATATGCTATTTGGAAATTCCAGTAAATATTAAAGTATTTACAAAGTTTCTGCGTCACCTTTGATACAAATGCTGTCAATTGACTGTGGTATGCCATACTGAGGTTTTATTTTCTTAGCAAGAATCTTTGCCACTGTATTGGCATTCTCCTTAGAGCATGGGAGAGCTTCTTCCCATTTGGAGAATTTTTTGACAATTACCAGCAGATACTTAAGGTTCCTTTCCAATAGCATGTGTGAAATTGATCTGTAAACTTTGGAAAGGTGCACTAGGTGGTGGTAGAGCATTGTGTTTGGCAGTTTTTCCTTGTACATTAGACCTACCACAGATTAAAAATGAATCCAGCAATAGTTTTGTGATCTTGGTGACCCTGAGAACACAGAATTGGTTATTGATAAAAATTAATCACCCCTCTTTGTGCGACATGAAACACAATAAAAATAGTGCGCAAGAAATGGTAATACTGAACTGTACTAATACTGAACAATGCGATGCATCCGCTGGGGTAATGAATAATACTGAACGAATAATACGTCTGAGCCAGGTGTACAATGTTCATAGCGCTAGAAGGAATGATCGTCAGTCAAAGCATTAGTCTGCAAAATCGAAATCCATGCGTGAATAAGGAGAAAACAGTTTTATGATCAGCTGACATGAGGAGGATCCTGTCTGGAGTTAACCCACACAAAGCTGCAGGCCCAGACAACATATCAAGGTGAATGCTCAAGGACTGTGCTAATCAGCTGACAGACCATCATCCCAGTGCCAAAGAAGTCAACGGTGACATGTCTAAATGATTACTGCCGTGTGGCACTGACCCCTATTATGATGAAGTGCTTTGAACGACTAGTCATTAGACGCATCAAATCATCCCTCCCTGCCTCACTGGACCCACTCCAGTTTGCATACCGCCTCAACCGCTCCACCGACGACGCCATCTCACACTCACTGCACTCAGCTCTATCACACCTGGACACTATTCTAACACTTATGTTAGAATTGTCTTCAGTTTAGCATTCAACACAATCATCCCCCAGCAGCTGGTTAAGAAACTCCTCCTCCTGGGCCTTGACACCTCCGTCTGTAATTGGATTCTCGACTTTCTGACAGAGAGACCACAGACAGTACGCATCAGCAGCAGAAGATCATGCACCATCATGCTGAGCACAGGCACCCCCAAAGGCTGCGTACTCGGCCCACTGCTGTTCACATTGTTCACCCGTGACTGTTCTGCCAAGTCTGAATCCAATCATATCATCAAATTCGCTGACGACATGACAGTGGTGGTCCTTGTCAGCGAAAATGATGACAACAACCTGTCTCTTAATGCAGAAAAAACAAAAGAGATTGTTGAACTACTAATAAATGCTAATGTGGAAATTAAACTCTTAAACACATTTTTGGTGACATTTGGGAAAGACGCACACAATTTACCCCCTAATGAATTCAAGCAGTCAAGACAAATTTAGTGGGTAAAGATGTGAAGTTTTCACTGGAGCCATGTGGCTAATCTAGCCAATAATTAAAGGATGCTTATAACGTCATCTTTATCAATTTAACCTACAGCCTTTATAACTATAACTCTCAAAGACTTTTGAGCTCACTCCTAACCTGTTCCAAGTTTTGAAGATATTTATTGATTGCTTGAACAGATATCCTTCCATAGCCACATTCCTGTGGTTCCTGGCCTCCACGTTGTTCTCCGGCTTGTTGTCCTGATTAGGACGGAATAGCCTTGACAGTCAGTGTAAAGCTGAAGAGTGCAGTAGTCTCTCAAAAGCGTTTGACAGCACACATTTTGATGAGTGACAAGACTCTAATGATAAATATTCACCAAATGCAGTCCTTATGCAATAACTCTCAGATAGTCTGAATGTGTAACACTCACTTGACATCAGTTCACTGTGAAGTCACAGCGGTAATCGGAGCTGATTTCAATTCTATTTGTATTTTAACAATGGACATGTTCACAAAGCAGCTTTACAGAAATATATCATATAGACTAGCAGCTCGTTTTGAGTGGTTTTAAACTCACCTTTGTTAACCTGTATTTGATACTAGGTGTCGTTGCAAACAAGTCAGTACTTTGAGCCGGCTCCTTTAAGTGAACGATGGGAGCTGCATCCAGTCTGAGAGACAATTTATTATTATTGTTTTTTTTTTTTTTTTTTTTTAAATGAATACAAGACAGAATAATAGGATGATCTTTTAGGCACACTGCTCGGCCTCGCACACTCCATGCACTGACTTAATGTTGTATTGACGTATATGTGCGTGCGACAAATCACATGGGATAACATTCTCCATTTTAATACATTTAGAACATGCATTTTAATAACAAAAACAACACAAAGGAAGAATGTAGAATTTGTACGGTAAAAATATCACATGGAGCGGGGTCTACTTACACCCTTCACAGCATTATGAGAGTTGTACATCCAACAGTGCAGTGAGTGTGAAGTGAACATGTTGGTTTTAATGTTTAGTGTGTGCATTAATAGCTTGTAAAAGTGTTATTTTCTTTCTGACACCCTCATGGTCACCAGCTAGATTAAACTATCATCTTGTGACTTTTTCAACCTCCAGTTCTGTTATTTGTGCACATTGTGGATTTCTTCTTACAGCCTCTAGAATAGGAGCATACACATATAGAGTTAAGAATAAAACTACATTGAGATCAAATGCATCATAATAGGGCCTTAAAGCACATACTACAAGACAGCACCACTCCAAGGACCAAGACTTTCAAAATTCAATTCGTAACATGTGAAAATGCATTTCTTAATTTAAAAAACACAGAAAAATTACAGAAAGAACAGCAGCTCTTACCAATCACAACTTTAAGCTCCAAACTTTGGAAGGACGTTTTCACGTTTACACCTATCCAGTTCACCATTTTTGCAAAGTCTTTTTTTCCCCCCACTGCCTGCTTCATTACTCTCCATACAGTGTCCTTCACATCAATTCCACCCAACATTCCAAGTTCAAGAACCTAAATGTAAAAAAGAAAAAAAAAATTTGCCAATATCAAGCAACATTAAAAACACTAAAACATGCTTATGTCTATAATACCGATATTATGTAAATGACACTACATACAAGATTGATGCCCCCCCCATTCAAGTACAATTTTAAGTGATAACAGGCAGATATGCATAACTGAGTGTTACCTACCATATTTCGTCTTGTTTCTGGTGAGGATCGGAGATCATTTTCAAGGGCAGTTAACGATGCTAGGTCTCCAGTGGGAAAATACCTTTGATCTCCATGACAGTACTTGCTTGGAGATATTGGACAACTCTTGTCAAGCTCCCAAGTTGCTCCATAACCATTTCTTGTTTTGCAATCATGTAGCAGTTCTGAAACATTTAACACACACATGTTAATGTTACATCACTGTTAAAACTCTTACACTTGCACTGAATATATGACTGAAAATGTACAAAATAAAACAAAGAAATCCTACATCTTATGAATGGATTACAGTATGGTAGTTTTTTCCTTGGAGTCTGGGTGTTTCCTGATGCCACACTGAATGTGCCGCTTGCTCAGGAGAAAGTTGATTCCTGTCACAATGATAGTTCAGGCATGTGGTTCAGTGATGTTCTTGCAGAAATTTTTTTTTCTTGCCACAACAGTTGGGCAGTTTGGTGAAGTGGTTGGGTAGGAGTTACCTCTTCAGGCAAGTCAATAGCTTGACATAAAGAAGACCCAAGACTTCTTTGATTCCATTGAGATCCAGAAGCAGGACTCCTGTCCAACAAGGATGGTGTTGAAGTTCCTTGAAACTGTGTAACACCTGTAGACATACAGAGGAGGTGATTGCACAATGATACAAGGCCCTGTTGGACAGATCTGCATTAAAGAAAATTATATTACATCCATGTTGTACACAATCCTACTTTTTTGTTTTGTTTTGATGGCTTCAATGAGTCAATTTCAGCCTCTGACTGGAGATCCATTTGCTGAGATCCATTTGCGAGAGGTAGCTTCCTCTACGCTTAAAAATCATAAATTCACATTTGATTACTAAATAAACCATTTAGTTTATCAAATATATTATAGAAAAAAGGTATATTTGTACTTGTGCACAGTGTACATATTTATATGGAGCCCAAGACTCCTGAGGTTGCTCCAAACACCTGGTTGCCCCCTAAATACCTTCACTCTTGTACGGAGGCCATAAACACACATCGTTCTGAACCCAAAGAGCAGGAACAACCTCCACTTCATTTGTGTTGACAAAACTTAGAATGTGGTACATGGTGTTAATTTTTATAAGGGGAAAAAGGGAAACACAGACATTCTCTCCTGACTCCTAGCTGCCATGCTTACTTGTGTAAATTGTGTCTAAGCCCAACACAAAATCTTCAATTTAAAAAAAAAAAAAAAAAAAACCCAAACACTTCGTTATTTTTAATGTAGAAGGTGGAACACAGCAAACCTGTCCTGACCAATCAAGTGGCATCCTTACATACTTATGTACATTCTTTAATGGTTTGAATTTCTGTTTCAGAATGCAAACAATTAACGATATTGAAATTTAACTTAATTTGGTTGGTTTTATGTTGTTTAAGTTAGCTTAAAAAAAGAAATATGACTAATTGTAAAAGGAAAATTGATTATTAAATAATTTTTTAAAAGAGGTAACTTAGCTTTAAAATTTCACATGGGTTTGATTCAGATTCAGTTAGATGGTCAGTTTATCCCCAGATGGTGCAATTAACCCACTGACTGGGATCAACTTACCCCCTTACCTGGGAACACTTTTTTTTTTATTTTTTATAAAAAGCCATATTTTTTTTTAGAACCCTTTGTCATAGATGCATTCTGATTTAAATTAATACAAAACATCCTGAAATTAGGTTAGATACTTTCATTGTACTTTTGCATTTTTTAAACTACATAAGTAAAAAAAAAAAAAAAAGTCTCAACTTACCCCACTCTCCCTTATAGATTCGCTATAGGTTTTTTTTTGTTGTTGTTTGTTTGTTTGTTTTTCTTAGTATTTTTTTTAATTTAGCTTATTACTTTATAGCATCTCTTTAAACTTTTTTAATGTAAAACATTATTTAAAAAACGTTTGGAATATATACTTATAAATACTGTCAATTCATGTGTTCGTTTTGTTACTTATTTATTTAAAATGGTCGTTTTATCCATCCATCCTCTATACCGCTTATCCTTTTCAGGGTCACGGGGAACCTGGAGCCTATCCCAGGGAGCATCAGGCACAAGGCAGGGTACACCCTGGACAGGGTGCCAATCCATCGCAGGGCACAATCACATACACACTCACACATCCATTCATACACGCCAATCAGCCTACCATGCATGTCTTTGGACTGGGGGAGGAAACCCCTGCAGCAAGGGGAGAACATGCAAATTCCGCACACACAGGGCCACGGTGGGAATCGAACACCCGCCCCTGGAGGTGTGAGGTGAACGTGCTAACCACTAAGTATGCCCCTGGTCGTTTTATATAAAAGTTAAATTGTTTTGGTTGTATAGTTGCTCACGGACGCTCGTCTTCCGTTTTCGGTGCTATTACCGCTAAGTCTCTAAAATTTTACGTGAGGCGAGATTAACCGTAGTTTCAGGAAGAGCGGCTGGTTTAACTGCAGTCCGCAGAGTGGGTTTGATTGTCTACCAATTTGAAATGTCAATTTTATAATGGATTAAAAATTGCCTTCTGGCACAATTATATTGACAGATCCAATAATTTGAAGAGCAGTTACTTTACAATTCTACAGTAAAAATAATTTATCTTTATTGTTAGCATAGTGTAGGTCCCTATGAACTGATTTAAGTCGGTTTGATTGTCTACCAATTTGAAACGTCTATTTTTCTTCAGCATTAAGACAAAATAAAATATTAATCATTTTGTGTCAGGCTTCCTCTGTGAAATGAACCATCTACACGTTTTAAAATGTATTTATGGTTAGATTTATAACAACAACAACAATAATAATAATAATAATAATTTAGTTTCTTAAAATATGTTTTAGCAAATTTATTTTTATTTGGCTTAATTCTTTAAAGCATCTCTTTAAACTTGATCGATTTTGCCATTATTTTAAGGTTCTAAAACGTTTATCTGCATACTCATAAATACTGCCAATTGTTGTGTTTGTTTTGTTACTTCTTTATTTAAAACGGTCGTTTTGTATAAAAGTTAATTTGCTTTTGCTGTGTAGGAGCTCGCGGACGCTCGTTTTTCGCTTTCGGTGCTGTTACCGCTAAGTGTGTCAAAACCGCGCCCCTAAAATTTATGTACGGCTAAATTACCCATGGTTTCAGGAAGAGCGGCTGATTTAACCGCAGTCTCAACTGGGAGGTGGGATATCATGTTAACATATTGCCTATTAGTGCGTTTGGAGGGGTTTTATATGACATTCCGAATAGCTATACATTATTGTGTAGTTAGTGTGACCTAGTTCAATTGGACTTTTTTTCTGAAAGGGTGTCAGATTGTCGGCCATGTTTGAACTGTTTCTGTCGCTTTCGTTCTACAGTTGTGGGTCCTTTGGTAAACCATGTCACTAATTTCTTAGCAGTATTTGTTTTGTTTTCGTTTAGGTTTTCTTCTTATCATTTAACATTTATTTCGCTCCTTCAATGGACTTCAGTGGTTTGTTATGAAACTCCAGCAGCAGTATGGCAGGTACCATTAGCTATTATCTTCTGCTTTTCTGTTTAAAGCTTTAGCAAACTGCTAATATTGAATTTATCCTACCGTTAGTTAGCTAATGTTTACCTGCCCGCTTCAAACAGTTTTGATATTTGTATATAGTTTTTTTTTCTAATGAACTTAAATAGTTATAGGTATAACAAGTTTTATTCTCTAAACTAATGAAACATTTTTCTAGTGAAATCTTGAAAATAGAAAATAAATATTGCAGGCGAGCATCTCATGAGTTCAGAAGAGAACTGATACCGAGGGAATCAACTGGAATGCCGACTGAATTGAGCTCTCAGGATGGCACTGATTTGTCATTCACTTTACAACCTGAGCTCATGATGAGTTCAGGAACATCCAACACTGTGGAGAACACTGATGGCCAAGTCTCCATATGCAGCTCAATTACAGGAGAACAAATCAGTACTGGTTCAGCTTCCCACAGGATTAGACCCACAGGCCACAGCCACTCTCACTCCCACAGCCGAAGCCGCACTCGCACGCATGCTGAGGCTGACTGCTCACACCCAAATCTTGAAGTGGGGGAATCTAGTGCTTCATTCTCAGAATTGCGCTACCTCTTTTGTTGTGTGCAGAAAAGTCTCCCTTTCATCATTATCCTTTGTTCAAAATTAATTTTACAGCATGCCCTCGGTAAGCATATTAAAATGATTATGAGCACAATTTGATTATTCATGGGTGGTCTCTGTCTTTAGTCTGAATCAACTTTTTATCCTGTTGCAGGGCTGGCAGTTGGAGTTGGTCTGTTTACAACCTTTCTATATGTTAATAAAAATATCCAGGCACAAGTTTTTCTCCAGGTAAGAAACTTAACATATTTACCTATAAAAGCACTCTAATTGTATGACCCTGCAGTAGTTTTCAAAATGAACTGGAAAGCCAAATTTAGGTGAAAAATCCTTTTGTCTTAAGACTTGTATTGAATAGTTCTGTAAGATTTATTTAAAAAAACAAAACAAATAAAAAGCTGTTTAAGAATAAGACTAAGGGGTATGTTTTGAAGATGAATGTGAACAGTCCATGCCAAAGTATGTTCCCTAATACTTAATATATTTTCATAGCTGTTATACATAATATTATCCCTCTCGTCCCTTGAAGGATCGCCGGTCAAAGCTTCAGTGTTTCTGGCTTCTGTCCTACCTGATGGCCTCCTCCCTACTTTTTTATTACACGTTTGAGATGGATTCACTTTATTACTGGTTTGTAATATATTCCCTGTATTTATTTGGCTAGACTTTTATTTATATAATATACACATATAAAATAAATATTTTAGTGGGGTTTTTTTTTGTTTGTTTTTGTTTTTTTTACATCTGAAGACAAAGCTCGTAAATCCTAAAACTAGATCCCTGTATTATGCTATCTGATGCACTGTCTTCTTTTCCCACTCAGCCTCATCCTGATCAATCCCCATGTTGAGCCTATGGATTTATGGGATGTTTTATGGACTGTGGGAGTGACCAGTTTCATTGTGAAGTTCCTCTTTATGGGATTAAAGTGCCTTATTCTTCTTCTCCCTGCCTGTGTCATGGTGTACAGAAGACGAGTATGACTTTGATTTGTTATAGGATAATTCAATTTCAACTGGGTGGTGTTTTCAGTGTACCCTCTCTGCCCTTGGTAGGGTCAGTGGTACTTGTTCATAGAAGAGCTTGGGCAGTTTTATCAGCTAATCGCTCCTGTGCCTCCCTGGTTCCACTACCTGCTTAGATCCCAAGAGGTTGACGGCTCTGTGGGAGTCACCCTGGACGTTCTCTTAGCCTTGCTTTACATCATTCTAAAGGTAAGAAGTGAAAATATTAGGCTACATGCAGGGCTGTAGCTAGGGAGTTCTGGGCCCCCTGAAAAATATTGATATGGAGGGGGGGCACGGCCCTCCCCCCACATCATATACGGTGTAAGATATGGGCATGGAGGCCCACGTCTACTGTGCCATGTAACCTAATAGGGATTTCTTGCAAAATGGACAACATAAAACATACACACATAAATTAAATTAAAAAAAAAACCAAATAAATAGATAGCACAAAAAATCTTAACTAAATCAAGTTTTGATTAGTAATGAACATATCGAAATAACGGTAAACATTTATATTATACTATACATACACGTATATCGGTTTCATCGATCTTTAACCTTTGGTGGCCTTTTACATCACTACACCTAGGCTGAACCAAAATCCCAGTGTCGGACCTTTTTGTTGGCAAAGTCACTTATGTCTTTGAAGTCCAACTGTCTGCTTAGCTGGCTTCCAATTGAAACATGGGCAAGGCTATTAAACCTCATTTGGGTTATTGTGGAAGTGAGATTTTTTACATGCTTCGACTTGCTGAAAGCCCTTTCTCCACCAGAAACACAGATGGGTAGAGTGAAAAAGATGCAAATTGCAATACACACTTCTCCAAAAATGCTCTGGAGTTGTATCCTGTAGATAGGACTCAGCAGGTCGAGAGGCGACTGACAGTCTGTAAATGTGGCACTATACACTATAAGATGTCTCACTTCATCCTCAAAGCCTGCTGTAAGATCCTGTGTATATTTGCTCACTAATGAATGGCGAGCTGGGTCAATTTAATTCAATTTTATTTGTATAGCGCCTTTTACAATGGACATTGTCTCAAAGCAGCTTTACAGAAATAAATAAACGCAGGATACAGATTTTAAGTGTGTGGATTAATTCCTATTGAGCAAGCCAGTGGTGACAGTGGCAAGGAAAAACTCCCTAAGATGACATAAGGAAGAAACCTTGATTGGAACCAGACTCAGAAGGGAACCCATCCTCACCTGGGTAACGACGGATAGTGTGAAAGTACAAGAAAGTTCATTATGGGTTTTAAAACTGCGTGTGGTAATTGCAGTCTCAAGGCCATAACAGCAACCGTAGTCCCAGCAACCACAGTGAGAATGCCCATGTGGAATTGAGGTCCAAAACTATTTCGTTGTACTTCAAGTGGTACCATCCTAAGCAATCTCCAGTCTCTAGCCTCCAGTTGATGAGCGCTCCATCCAGAGGTAGGGCATCCGAACGGATCAGGCAGGTCTGGAGTGCAGAAAGGGTCAGGATCACTGGCATCTCAATAAAATCATGTGTGGCTCTACAGAAGGAGAATCTGATCTCCTTTTAAGTCCTGTATCATTAAAAGCTGCAGTAATGAACTTTTGCCTTTCTTTTGACATCTCTGTTTGAAGCATAAAATTGCAAGTTACTTGCTTCAGCACTGCTCCTCTGCGTGTAGATTGTATATTAGCTCCAATACATGACGACGAAGGTGGTGGCAGATATGATTTTCTTAAAGTAGAGGTAAATTGCTCTCTCATAGCTAGCAGAAAGTGTGTGCAATTTACCACGCTGACCATAGCAAAAAAAACAACAACAGGAAACTCGATACCTAGCTGAAACAAGCACATAAGTGCACTTGCGATTAAAATCAGCATCTAGATGACAAGTTTAAATTCTAAATAACTGTTATAAGAACAAGCTACAGACACTCCACTGTCTTCAGCACCCGCACACACAATATAGTAGCTGGGTCTTCTTTCTGTTTACAGACGTGATGTAACGACGCAAAGACGAATAATGTCAAACTGATGTTTCACACGAAAACTGACCCGACATCTCAAATGATAAATAATTATTTTAAGCTTGCCGTTGTGAATTGGGGTACGGTGAGGAGGCCATTTTGAACACTGATTTTTTTTAAAAATTATTTTTAATGTATTAGGTCAATAATTGATTTTTGTTCATTTTTAACCAAAAAAAGTTTGATACTGCAGCTTTAAGATTGCAGCAAACTCTTCACATATCTTCACAGTGGTTTGGAAGCGGGTATCCAATGCAGAGATTATATTATCCAGTTCCACAAAGAAAACATTGTTTAGAAATGATTTTCTTCTGTCCCCTCTGACAATCTCTGAAGGGAGCAGCCAGTCTGTCCTTTAAGGATTGCCCATCACTCTGGGCCTGCACTGAAGAGATTGTTTAAGCAGTTCAAACATTAAAAAAATATATAGACACCTCAGAACATGACTGCTGCTTGTATACCAAAAAGATTTAGAGCGCGTGAGGCACAGGGTGAATTAAAAAAATATATAGACACCTCAGAACATGACTCTGCTGCTTGTACACAAAAAAGATTTAGCGAGTATGAGGCACAGGGTGAATATGTAGCAAGAAGGTTTTTTTTTTTTTTTTTTTTTAATTCAGCCTGAACCCCTTTGACTTTGTCAGACATATTTGCCCCATTGTCGAGACATTATCCCCTACAATCTGTAATATCAATGCAATTCTCCTCTGAAGTCTTCAATATAATTTCTGATATTTCTGGCCAGTCTTTCCATTGAAAGCTTTGAACAGTAAAACTTGTTCAGTTATCTCCCACTAATTGTCCTTCTTGTTTCCTTCATATCTTAACAGAATCAAATTATGTTCTATATGAGAAATGTCAGGAGTTGCATCACAAATCACAAAATGATAAATTATACAGTCCCTTTCCTTCAATATTTCTTTCAAGAAATATCCTCCTTTTCTCCACTTCAATGAACTCATTTCGAGTTTTTTGAGTGATTATGGGCTAAGGTAATGTCATTCTTGCACCTGTTTATTTCTCTCACTTTTTGCAAATCATCACTGAGCAGAGGATCATAACGAGTGTGTCATATAAGTTACCCTTCCTGACGTCACGTAAATTGTGGTCCCTCTGAATGCTAAAAAAAGTGACATCTACTATTCTCTCATGAATTGCTTTGTTTTTGTTTTCAACTTCAAGCTGTATTTGTTTTTGAAAGCTTTGTACCCTTCTTTAGTATTTAGCGCAATAGTTGATGTTTTTCTGAGGTAATCATGTGAAAAGAGCATGCATGGCACTCAATATAACAGATCCATGCTTTGACTGTACGTCAACTAGTCTCTCCTGTTTTTCTCGTCCATTTGCTGACTTTGCTAAACTGAAGAAATTTCTTTCCCTCTGAATCCCTGGGCATGATTGTATCCAGGTCTGTCTAAGTGGCAGTTGCTAGCATTTTAATGATCACGTTCATGGTCTGAGAACCTATCTGGCCATAATCCTGGATCAGTTGTCAAATAATCTCCTTCACTCTCACATTCATTTCTCCCTGCATTTGCTTAGTTTGGGCTGTCTGTGACTGTGTCTTGACTAGTGCTACTTTCAGCTTCTTCACTTTGACCTTTACTAACTGAAATTGGCCTACTTGCTGGCATGTGGTGGGTTGACACAACAATCAAAACAATGCCATTAAGCCATTAATAACTTATGAAACATTGTTTAAAGTATTCAAGCAATTATTCAAGGCAAACTAATAAAATAATTAAAAAGAGACAAGAAATTAATAAAATGAAACATTTTTTAAAGTACCAGCAGTATAATAAGTCTTTCAAGTGAGTCTGCTGTCTAACTGCTGAAACATTCAGAAAGTGAAAAGAATGTGGTCAAGTGTAAAATAAACCACTTAAATTACCAATTGTCTTCATTTTAGATGAAGATAATATGCTACTGTGTAATATATTATCAAATAAAGCTAATACAATGCTGGGAAAAAGTATTTTTGATTTCTTCTGGTTTTGTATATCTCATACTTAATTGGTTCTGAAATTAAAACAAAATCTAAGATAAAACAAAGGCAACCTGAGTAAACACAAAATACAGTTTTTAAATGATAGTTATTTATTGAAGCAAAAAAGTTATCCAATACCAATCGAGCCTGTATGAAAAATGTATTTACCCCCGTAGTTACTAATTCCCCAAATCTATGAAACTGCATTCAATATGGGGTTCAGCTGGACTAGATGCAACCAGGCCTGATTACTGCCAGCCCTGTTCAATCAAATGAACACTTAAATGAACTTTTTCAACAGCGTGAAGTTGGTTAAAAGGTCTTACCCAGTAACACACTATGGCAAAATTGAAAGAAATTACCTATGGTTAAGCATGGTGGTTGGAGTGTGATGGTGTGGGGATGCTTTGCTGCTTCAGGGCCTGGGCAACTTGCAGTAATTGAGGGAAACATGAGTTGTGCCTCTCTACCAGAAAATTCTAAAGGAGAATGTCCGGTCTTCAGCCTGTAAGTTGAAACTCAAGCGCAACTGGATTATGCAGCAAGACAATGAACCAAAGCATAGGAGTAAGTCCTAGTTCTAGAAGTAAGTGAAAGACTGATCTCCAGTTATCGGGAGAATTTGGTTGCAGTTATTGCTGCTAAAGGTGGCACAATCAGATTTTAATTTTAAGGAGGCAGTTAGTTTTTCCACATTTGATGATTGGTGTTGGATAACTTTTTTTTTTTGCTTCAGTAAAAAAAAATTGTGTGTTTACTCAGGTTGCCTTTGTATTGTGTTGTATTTCGTTTGAGGATCTAAAAGTACTTAGTATGAGTGAGACACAAAAACAAGAAATCAGGATGGGGCAAATACTTTTTCACAACATTGTAAATGTATCCATCCAAGAAAAGTGACTTGTATTCGTGATTGCTTGATTGTGTTGAAGCAAAAAAGTTATCCAATATTCAGTATTGTTATCTTAAAACATGACATCAGCAGCCGGCAGGTCTGTGTGCGGAGAGAGGGAGAAAACCTATCTTTTGGAAAACCTATTTCAGAAAATTGCATGTTTTTGTCGTTTTCATTAAACTCTCCGGCATACAAGCTGAAGAGATATTTATATATATAATTTCATATTCTACAGTATAATTATGCAAAGTAAGGGCCTATATAGCATAACTACTGGATTTAGTGTGATCTGTGATTTAAGGAAAGGGATTTTTTTTCTCTGAAAAAGAAAGGATCCATTGTGAATTTGTTAAATTGCTATTTGTTTCCCTAGTAGTTATTACTGTTGTACTGTGTTTATTTTTTAGTTCCGTTGCAAACAACATGGTTGTAATGTAAGGTTTTTATCGTTCTTGCTTTACAAAAAAAGTTTTATTATTCCAATTCCCTTCAGCTTTTGGAACTTTACAGTCAGTGGGGATCCCTGCAGAACACAGTACAGACCTTTCTCAGTTATGAGGTATTACTGATTTTCATTGTTTGAAAGATGTAATTTACCCTGACCTTTTTTTTTTTTTTAGATTCTGTTGTTTGGTTTATGGTCTTTTTTTTTTTTAAGCATGAAACCATTCTGAACCAGTCTTCAGAGTTTAAATCTTGTCATCTAAGAAAAGTATTTATTTATTTATTTATTTATTTATTTATTTATTTATTTATTTTATATTTTAACTCTTACTTTTCCCATTGTGTAAAGGTGAATGGAGCTCCTGCAACTCAGTCCCAGTGCAGTGCTGCTGGGGATCTTTGTCTTATCTGTCAATCCATGTTTAAGCAACCTCGAGTTCTATTGTGTCAGGTGAGTTTATGAGCTTCATAACCTTTAAACCTTTAGTATCTTCAGTGGCCAGCTTGCAAAATAGGTTGACCAAGGCAAATTATTGTGCCTAATTCACAGAAAGATACATTTATTGTAAAAAGGTAATTTACAGTTTTACTATTGGTCTTTTTGAAAGAAAGGAGTGGGCCGTTATTCAATAAGTTGTGTGCAAACAAGCAGAGACCTGAACTCATGGAATGAGGTATGAACAAATCTGCATGTGATTGATTGAAACTGTCATACGGCCTCAAAGTGAGCTGTGATTTGAGCTCAGTCAATCAAGGAATCAGCCTCAGTTGTGTGGATGCTAGCTCCCACCCACTAGTCCCATACAGGATGCTTCATGAATCTCAACCAGAAGTAAAGTTATAGCATTTTAAAATCTGTGCCCAAAAGTGCAAAGGGAGAACAGATTCTATTCCAGTTTGAGTGAGATATGCCACATTAACCATAAATAATATCACACATGAACAATGACTGTTTATTGCAGCTATATAATGTAAGTGGGTGGCTGTGGCTCAGGTGGTAGAACGGGTTGTCCCCTAATCGTAGAGTTGGTGGTTCGTTTGGGTGGGCGGTTCCTGGCCCACCTGACTCCACATGCCGAAGTGTCCTTGGGCAAGACACTGAACTGCAAGTTGCTCCTGATGGCAAGCTAGCACCTTGCATGGCAGCTCTGCTACCATTGGTGTGTGTGTGAATGGGTGAAAGAGAACCAGGGTCAAGCACTTTGGAACCGCTAAGGTTAAAGAAGTGCTATATATGTGTAGACCATTATAATAAGTGAGAACAGGAAGTAACTTTTCTGTTGGACTCCGGGCTGTGCTGTTATGTGAAATAATGCACTCGTACCTGTTGTAGGGCCGAAACATACCCTATGTATCTACACAAACATGTATGCTTCAAGCTATTCAAAGTAAATTTCATGTGTTGCTTTGTTCAGAAATTTATCCTGGCAAAATTGGCAATGCAAAACGAGCAAGCTGCAATCTAGTTAGCATAGCGCCATAGTCAGCTAAGGGCGGAGGTTTCTCCTTGTCAACTGTCAGGGCAGGACAGCAGTTTGTTGAGTCTCTTGCAGAGCTGATTAATTCATATAAACATACACTATGTGGCCAAGGGTTTGTGGACACCTGACCATCACACCCATATTTGGGCCTTCCCCAAACTGTTGCCGTAAAATTGGAAACACACAATTTGTAGGATGTCTTTGTGTGCTGTTGAGCTGCAACAATTATTCGCTAAAATCGCAAATAATCTATTATGAAAATCATTGTCAATGAATCTCATTATTGATTAATTGGTCTGTGCATTACACAGGGCACGTTTACTCATTGTGTTACTTCTGAAAACACGCATTGGAGTGTACAGATCAAAGTTGTGTCCCAAATGAAGTACTATGCACTATGTATTTTACTGTCTATTGTATGAATTTTAGAAAGCTAGTATCATCCTAAATGCAGCATTAGGTTTGTTTGTTTGTTTGTTTGTTTGTTTATTTATTTATTTATTTATTTAAACTAACCGGAAGTATGCAGTTCCAAGTTGATGGCACATGACATCAAACGCAGGTAATACTACGACGCTAGCTTTAGCATAATACCCAGAGTGAACAAAAATGACTTTCTTAAGTTTCCTGTTTGTCAACATTAGCTTTTATGCCCAACATGAACTCAGTCACCATCAGACAGAGGCGTAATCATGAAGTGACAGCAGAAAAAGTCCTCTTAGGCAGGGGTGCATTTTATATTACATCCCACAATGAAGACTGTAACCTGCAAACTTTACAAAGTGGAGCTTGTGTAGCATGGAAGCATGACAGTGATGCATGGTTTGGTATAATCAAAGTAAATATAAGTAAACCAATATGCCTAAAGGCAGTGAGTAACAGAAAGCATAAGTTGCAGTGAAAGTGAGATTGAATTATTAATTTAAGACTGTAGTTTAATTATCAATGCTTTTTTTTGTGCATACATAAAAAATAAATGCATAAATACTTATAAACTCGGTACTAAACTAAAGCATAAGCTTATATTTATAACACTCAGTTTGTGGATTTTATTTTAAATAAATTAAAAAATGGTATTAAAACTTTGGGGTCTCCCCATAATTGCATATGCATAGATACATAAGGAATGTTTCTGCTCTGAAATCACACACTTGCTGCATATTTTATGTACATGTAATGATTTAAGAGCAACATCCATTAGACGGCACATCGTCGCCAAATCATCTCAGTCCGTCAGTTTTCTGCTGTTGTCATGATTGTTGTGTTGCATCATATTGTGATGTCTACATCTCAATTCGAAAACTCTGACCGAAAACTCTGACCTCTGTCCCCACCAAAGTATTGGAATGACAAAGCCAATACTATGGTTTTTGCTATACACTGAAGACATTTATTGTTTGAAGATGAACATGAGACGATAGATCAGAATTGCAGCTTTCATTTCCTGATATTTAAATCTAGATGTGTTAAACAACATAAAACAACGCACCTTTGGTGGTAGACCACCAAATTTTGGGGTGAGCAACAGTATTGGAACATAGTCAACATGAAAAACGCAACATTTGGTTGCATATAACTGCATCAAGCCAGCAACCCACTGACATCACCAAAGTGTTGCATTCTTCTTTTGTGATGCTGTTCAGGGCTTGTACTGCAGCTTCTTCCATGGATTTCCAATGATGAAGTCCTTTGTTGTGTTGACAGTGTGTTTTGAGTCATTTTCGTGCTGCATGATAGTTTCTCCAGATTAATTTGGATGCATTAATTGGCAGGCAAAATGTTCCTCTAAACTTCTGAATTCATTTTGCTGCTACCATCATCAGTTACATCATCAATAAAGATTAGTGAGCTCATTCCAGAAGCAGAAATGCAAGTCCAAGCCATGGCCTCCACTGTGAAAATCCTGACATGGTCCAATACATTTGATCACTTGAAAAATGTGATTAAAAAAACGTGATCAAATGAAAGGTGCCATGTTCTAAATTGTTTAACACATCATAGATTTAAATATCAGGAAATGAAAGCTGACATTCTGATTTATCGTCTCATTATCATCCTTTGATCTCGAACCTAAATGCCTTCAATGTATAGCAAAAATTCAGAAATGGCATTGTTGTTCCAATACTTTCAGAGGGGACTGTATATACACAGATCAGCTATAACATTAAAACCACTGACGGGTGAAGCAAATAACATTTGATTCTCATTACAGTGGTACCTGTCAAGGGGTGGGATATATTAGGCAGCAAGTGAATAGTCAGTTCTCAAAGTCGATGTGTTGGTAGCAGGAAAAATGGGCAAGTGGAAGGATCTGAGCAACTTTGAGGGTTCTCTGCAGTATCTTAGCTGTTCGTAGGACTGCACTTTTCTGGACAGAGACTTCAGAAGTTGTACCTGGAATCTGCTGGAGCCACTCTCCCCATTTGGGGGTCACGGATCCTAATGCTCCTATTACCACTGGGGCCAATTTGGACTTACAACATATAGTAACAGGGTGTATTGTTTCAGGGGCGTCTTTTTGCAGTCATCACCTTGGGTCTTGTCAGCTGTGATAGACCCTTGCCTCTATGGAATTGGTGCTTAGGGTCTGTTCTTGTGCTGCTGTGATCAGAGCCTCTGTGCTGTCCTTCAGGCCGGCCTTTTCTAGCCACTGGTTTTCTTGATGTAAGACATCAATCTATTTCTAATTCTAATTCCTCTATCTGCCAATGATGCATCTCATGGAGAGGCTTAGTCTTCCATGATCTCCATGATTTTCAACACCCTCTGTCTTCTGCTGCCTGAGGCAGTTCATCCCGATGGGCCGTCTTCCTGATGTAAAATAAGAAAACTCAGAAAACTGCTTCAGCATCCTCGGCCATCGTTTCAGAGTCTTTCAGCGGCATTTACAAGTCAGCCCCACAGTTTCTGATTCTATAGTAAAAGTAGCCTGTATCCTGTGAAATTATCTGAGGCCATCTGAACAAAACTCGCAAATCCAGAATACCCTTCTATGGTGTTTACACTGGTTTTCAAAACAGCTTTCTTTGCTATAGCGCCAACAGTCTTGCCCTTTTGTGCAACAGCAGCTGCTCCAGGCACGTGATCTAAAACTCAAATCTAATTGGACGGCCCATTTCATCGTGGAACGATAGGGGGAAAAATTTGGGGCCAATTTTCTTGATTTTGTTTCAACACATTTGTTGAAACAAAAAATGTTGCTTTGTTGCGCCGTGAATGATCATGCCAGTGTAATTAGCCCGATAGGGATTTATTGTTTCGATTCAAGAGCATCATCGTGTGAAACATTTAAGTTTCTTAATCGCGCTCACTGTGAAAGGACCTTAAAGGACCACCATTGGGTGGAACCCTCCGTGCATTGTCAGCAGTTTTCGTGTCTTGACATGAGTGGCATCTGTTTCTTCCTGTGGCCAGCGTACTATTCCAGCTGGGTATCTGATGACTGGTAGGGTGTACGTATTGATGGCTGGATTTTATTCCTACCGTTGAGCTGGCTTCTCAGCACCTGTATTACCCTCTGGAGGTGTTTGGCTGTAGCTGATCATCTTGCACCCTCATCGTGGCACCCATTGGCCTGTTGGATACCAAGCTACTTGTAGCTGTCCTGTATGTCTGCTGTCCTGCCTTCTGATAACTCCACCCCTTCAATCCTGTTCACTTTCCCTCTGTTTGCCACCATGTGGCCACACTTATTCAGCCTGAATGACATCCTGATGTCCTCACTGTAGATCCTGGTGATGTTTCAGTGAGTCAATGACTCGTTCACTCCTGGCGTGTCCACATCTATAAGAGGTGGCTGATGATCACTCCACTTCTGAATCTGTATCCATATCCACTCTTTGCGATGCAGAACAGCAGTGGGGACACTGCATCACCTTCGTATATGCCACACTTGATGGTGACTTCTGAGATGGCCTTGGAGTTGGTTTCCAGTGGTGTTTTCCACAGCTGCACCGAGTTCTTGATGAAGGTTAGCAGCACTCTGTTAGCCTTATATAATGCTAAGCACTCTAGTATCCATGTGTGGGGCACTGAGTCATAGGCTTTCTCGTAGTCAATCCAGGCAGTGCTCAGGTTGGTCTGCTTAGTCTTAGAGTCGTGGGTGATCGACCATTAGCTGGTTCTTTGACCCTCTGTTGGTGTTTTCAATGCCCTTCCAAGCTTTGCTCATGTGCTGGCTCATGTGCCCACTCAACTTAGCTGCTTTGATGCCTGAGAGGAGTTTCCATGTTGTGGAGAGTTTGGTCGGTCAGTAGATCAAATGTGTTGTACCTTTTGGTTGTACTGGATCCTTCATGATCAGGATTGTCCTGCCCTGTGTTAGCCAGTCTGGGTGAGTGCCTGTTGTTAGCACCTCACTCATTTGTGCTGCCTGGCGATCTTGCCGCACAGTTAGCTTCTTCAGCCAGTAGATGTGGATTATGTCAGGTCCTGGTGCTGTCCATCTCTTCATGCTCTTGTTGTTTGATGTCTGCCATTGTGATCATGACTGGTTCGTTTTCTTATACCAATGTATCTCCAGGGTTACTATGGCAGTGGCATTTACAAGTAAATTGGTTTCTATGATGGTTGTAGTGGGGATAGTGAGTAGAGCTGTGTTAACATTTGCAAGTATCTCTTGTGATGGGATTGTGCCGGGGGAGTCGCATCTATGGCTCAGTTCAGTAGATGCAACTGTCATGACTCGTGGTGGGGTATCATCGGGGTTAGCTTAGTACCTCCATATTGCTCATTAGTGTTCCCATTCTGTTGGAGCCAGCTGTGATAGTTCTGTTAATGTTAGAGCACTGGGTTATCAGTGCTTCCTTGTCAGTTTGCAGGCTGTTCTTCTGCTCATCCATAATTCCCACATACATTGCATGTACCCGCTCTCCTTGCGCCTGGTGTCATAGTAGCATTCAATCAGTTCGATATTCTCAGTCCTATGTCATATGTCTTGTTGTAGTAGCATGTCTCGTTCCCTCAGCATTCCCTGGTTCCCCAACATCTGACGCGCATCTTGTTAATCTGGGCGACGTCTGAGTCAGTATGGCTTTCATTATATTTCTCTCGCTCATGTTCTGAGGTAGGCTTGTGTAGCAATAGGGGGAGCCTATTGCTATTAAGCAATCGGGGGAGCCTATTGCTATTAAGCCTGGGGACTCTCACTGGAGGCTTGCCCTGACCAGGATTCAAATCCTCTGATCTGTTGGTCGAATGGTGATGACGTGTGTGTGTATTGTACAGTTGTTTCATGGATCTGGGGCTGTATTCACAATGAATCTTAACTTGCCAATAAGAGTTCTCCTATGTGACACTAAAATTTAATAAAAAATAATAAAAATGTTGTTTAATGAATATATAATTGTAATTGCTTGCAAATTGTTGTGGTAAAGAGGAATAAAACACGTCGTGTGGGGCTTTTATTGCAAAACAATCAACTTTAGGGTGATAACGGTCCTTGTCACACCAGTCCCTCTTGATTACTTTTCTATAAGAGCACACTGCATCGTACTCTTTTCCTTATTTAGTTAGTTAGTGACTTAGGAGTCCTCTGGAATAACCCTAAATTTGTGTGAGAACTGCTTTTAGTGCTAAAATAAGTGAATTACTCTTAGAAATATTAGGGGATACTCAAATCTGTGCTGGTTTATACTTAACTATATTTTGATAGTCCTCATTGGGTTTCACTCAATGTTCAAACTGCTGGCACTGTTCATGTAACAATGTGAGCCAAGTACAGTATTTGCATACTCATTTATTTAGAAGCTTGTTATAAATAAATAAATACATTGTTTTTTGACAGCACATCTTCTGTGAGGAGTGCATTGTGTTGTGGTTCAATCAGGAAAAGACTTGCCCCCTCTGCCGCACCACCATTACAGATAGGGTCCGCAAATGGAAAGGTGGTGCAACCTCAGCTTATTTACAAATCTATTGAGAGATGTCACATCTAAATATCTGAGGAAGATAACTCCTTAACCAAAAGAATCCACTGAGGGGAGATAAAAGTGAAAAAAAAAACCTAATACACCATGTCCGAATAACTGTACATTTTATAACAAAGGAGTATGTGCCTTAACCAGGTTTTTCCTCATGCTTTGTGCACAGTGGGCCTCATATATCAAGCTGGATACGAACAAATTTGTGCATAAATCGTTCGTATGAATGTTTATACTAAAATTAGGTATTTATGAAAATTCCATAAATTTGGAAACGCTTTCATATCCTGCTCCTGTGTGTGTAAATTCTTATGTAAACACAAGACTAACTAACATATACCTTGACTGATCAGTAACGTACAATTGACTGATCGTTTTACAAAGCTTTGTCATTTAATCCCCACCAAACACTTGCCCCAGTAGCAGAGAAACTGTCAATTACATTTGTAAATCCAGCATAAATTTTTTGTTCACCTTGGCTTACACAGACATTTATATACAAATTTATTCAAAGATTGATGAATGAAGCCCATTGTTTGGAAACACATTTTTGATACGTTAGTGAGAGCGCTGTGATATAAGGTATACATGTACTGTTAGCAATGCAACACAATTACTTCACTTTTAATTACATTTTTATGTTTCAAACTTAATTTATGCTGTATGTATGACTTTGCTTGATGTCTTTTGATTTGATTTGATTGCATAATACCAGAGAACGAAGACATTTATTCTAAATGTAAGAAATATTTATGAAGAAATTTATTACAGCATAATTTGTAAACTTATGGACTTCATCTGAAGCATACTGCAAAGTCCCTCTTATAGTTACTTATTAACAGCCTTTTTATTGAGGAAGTTGTCATATCGGTGATTACAGTTTCATGGAATTTTTCTCAGGTATAGCAAAAATACAATGCTGTGAAAAAGCATTTGCCCCTTCCTGATTTCTTCTGTTTTTGTATATTTCTATTACTAAATTTTTTCAGAAAATACAACTAAATCTAAGATCCAACAAAGGCAACATGAGTAAACACAAAATACTGTTTTTAAATTAGTTATTTATTGAAGCAAAAAAGTTATCCAATACCAACTGGTCCTGTGTGAAAATTTGTGAAGTATTTGCCCCTGTAGCTACTTATTCCCCAAACTGCTGAAAAGCACTGCTAACCCAGAACAACATTTAAGGCTTGTATACATTTTGCCAAAACACACCTTGATGGTCCTCAAACCTTTTGGGAGAATGTTCTGTGGATTGATGAGTCAAAAGTGGAACTGTTTGCCGTTACATCTGGAGTAAACCAAACACTGAATTCCACAAAAAGAATATCATACCTGCGGTCAAGGAGGTGGCGGTGTGATGGTGTGGGATGCTTTGTTGCTTCAGGGCCTAGGCAATTTGCAGTAATTGAGGGAAACATGAATTTTGCTCTCTACCAGAAAATCCTAATGGAGAATTTCCGGTCTTCAGTCTGTAAGTTGAAACTCAAACGCAACTGGACTTTGCAGCAAGACATTGATCCAAAACATAGGAGTAAGTCCACCTCTGAATTTAAAAAAGGCAAAATTAAAGTTTTGGAGTGGCCTAGTCAAAGTCTTGAATGAACCAATTGAGATGCTGTGGCTGCCCTTAAATGGGCAGTTCATGCTCAAACCCTCCAGTGTGGCTAAACTAAAGCAGTTCTACAAAGAAGAGTGGGGAAAATTCCGCCACAGTGCTGTCAAAGACTGCTGCTGAAGGTGGCACAACCAGATTTTAAATTTAAGGGGGATTTAAGGGGGTTTTTCCACATAGGTGTTGGATAACTTTTTTTTTTTTTTTTGCTTCAATAGAAAAGATAAACTGTAGTGTTTACTCAGGTTGCCTTTCATGTTGTATTTCGTTTGAAAATCTAAAACGATTCAGTATGACAGACACAAAAACAAGAAATCAGGATGAGGCAAAAAAAAACTAAAAAAAAAAAAACCCGGCACTGTAGTTTTTGATGGAACTGGGACCTTTCTCTATGTAGTTGAGCTCCACAATAACGAAATCTATTAAATATTTATAACTAACATACTGGGTGATGGCGGTCAGTAGTAGTACAGTAACGGTTTTGTTTTGTTCATTGTATTTTGATTTGAGGCTGTCTTAAATCATATTTAAATATGATTAAAGTTCTAAATGTGCACTCACTGCTTTGCAATAAACCTAAGAATATGCATTTATTTTCCTATGGCTCAAAGAATTTTCAAATGTTTGTATTTCAAAAAAACTATTTTAATGCAAATATTAAAATTGAATAAATTGTGGATTTTGAAACTTTACGACTTTTTTTATACAGCGTTAGACAAAAATCAGTATCGGTTAATTGACAATTTACACTGTGGGAGCAAGGGCATGGTCAAGTGTCAGCTACAAATGGAAATGGGGTGGGTTGAACCAGCAGACAACACATGATGATTATCTGTATGTGATCATGGCGAGTTTGTTTCTGTGTGCTTTATGTGGAAGAAATTTAATAAATCAATATTCAAGCCGAATAGTAAACATCAAGACCGTGCTCTGTGCTTACTTTTACATGTACTGTATAATGTAGTAATACTACCCCGTATTTTATTTTATTTTATTAAACTTTAAAAAGTTGTGCATTATTATTTATATCATTGTATCTTGTATTATTTTGTTCTTGCAGTAAAATAAAAATTATAAAGTTGGATTACTCTGCATGGGAGCATTAAGTGTGGAAGCCTAGTTATCTAATATCCTACATTAATTACGCTGAAAAAAAAAAAATGAAATTATGTGGTCGGTTAGATTTAAGGAAAACTATTACATATGGTTTACAGAAAAATATTAGGCTATGTAATTTCATTGCTTATGCTAAACTTAATTTAAACAACTTTCTAATTAATTAGATTGAATTATGTAAAATGAGCGTGATCAATTCACATAGTATTAACATAAACAACTTGTATTTTGAAATCTTGTGGGGGTTTAAAACGTGTGGTAGATTGCAGCGGTAATGTCGCAGTTGCAGAATGCCAATCCTCAGCTCAGGTGAGACCACAGAGTTCAATTTTGTTCAGGCCATTGAAAATACATCATCAAATCACAACGGGATGTACGAAAACAAATCATGTTAATGGAACCGATGTACGCATTTGAATTAAATAATGAATTAATCAAGATTTCTTTATTATATATAAATATTTTCTCTTTTACCATTACCTACAAGACCACACTAAATGTGTGGCACTGACACAACACACATCTTTATTTTTATACTATCTGATATTTTAATTATACACATTCTAAAACATGTTGGGTACACATCAAACTAACATTCTTTGACACATATATAATGCATATATCGTGCTTATGTCACATCAAAAATAATTTGTCTTTTAACACTAACTTTTACAACTAACATCATACTATGAAGTATTTATTTATTTATTATGAAATAAATTTACACAGACCAAATGTATGCATTTACACCTCAAGGTAACAATATTTCTTTATTATATATAAATATTTTCTCTTTTAGTATTGTTTAAAATACTTAACATTCCTTATTTCATCATATATTTACACATTGTTGTAGATTAAGAACACACATCAAATGTGTGTATTTCAAATTACAATATATCAATGGGTGCATTATATAATTCTTTATAACACACTGTTATATCAACTCTTCAATGCAAAGTTGAGTTGAAGATTTCACTTCTAGCTGAAGGATGACTTCGACGGAGCACCGCTGGTGTAAGGCTCTAATGGATCTGCTCCGTTTTTTATTATTAGGGCCTGAGCACTGCTGGTGCAAAGCCCTATTGGATCTGCTCCGTTTATTATTATTAGGGTACGAGAGAGAGAGAGAGTTTGTATATATTGTAACCTTATTTTTGACAGGTCTAGGTCAAAAGGTCATCACCAACGTCATTGGACAGACGTAGTTAAAGATACATATCATCAATCATATTTTTGGGGCAGTGGGCAGTGACGAGACAGTGGTGGCTTAGCGGTTAAGGCTCTGGGTTACTGATCGGAAGGTCGGGGGTTCAAGCCCCAGCACTGCCAAGCTGCCACTGTTGGGCCCTTAACCTTCTCTGCTCCAGGGGCGCCATATCATGGCTGACCCTGCTCTCTGACCCCAGCTTCCTGGCTGGGGTATGTGAAGAAAACAATTTCACTGTGCTCTACTGTATATGTAGATATATATATATGTAAATAAAATAAAGACTCATTATCTTTGTCATATCAGTAGTAAACTTTAATGTTCTGGTGCATACGCACACACATACCCCTGACCAATCAGAACAAAAGAAATAAAAATTGCTCCATCCGGTAGGTGACGGTATAAACACCATAAGTTTATAGAAGAAGAAAAAGGACTCACCCACCCTCTAGGTTTAAAATACTCTGTACTTTGAACATCGTGTGTGAGCTTACAACATGGCTGATGCTTGTCCTAATGCCCTGAAAAAAGCTCACTCTTTTTTGGGAAGATTAGGAAAAATTTTAGAGCATGAAAAGATTCAATATTGGGAGCTGTGCTACTGACACACAAGTTTTTTCACATAGATTGTGAAACACTCATGAGTTAGGCCTAGGTCAAAGGTGCATTTCCACACACACGCACAGACACACACTTTTTCACATTATTTAAAAGGAATTTGCATTCCCACAAATATCCCCTGTTTAGGCGAACAGTCATGAGTCAGGCCTAGGTCAAAAAGGTCATCACCCATCTGGACAGACAAAGTTAAAGATACATATCAGTAGTAAACTTTAAATCTGGTTCCGGTGCATACACACACACACACACACACATACATACATACATAAGGCTGATGAAATAATAAATAATGAATTTCCATACACATCCAACCAAAAATATCACACACACACCACATACACACAAACACACGTTCTTTCACATAGACCAATACATTCAAGTGCATTCTACACGTACATACATGCACACTCTAAAAACAAATGTTTAGTCTCAAAAAAAAAAAGACAACTTCTAATGAAGCTATGACAACATTTAATGAAATTAATTTCAACCAACGAACTACACTGAGTTAAAGAAATTACCTTTTCCTCTACAATCAAATGTATTTTCAAATAACACTTAATAATTTGTATAATAAACAAGTTTTTAAGTTAATGCTTGCATTCAAAGTATAAGGTGTGTGTGTGCGCGCATGTTTAGGAGTGCACGTCCACTCATTATCAGACAGTGTTTGATAACTAAAATACCCCCCCCCCCCTGTTGCCAGTATCAGCCAGAGGAGGATGTCCTCCAGGAGAGTTTTTTAATTTAATTTTTTTAATTTTATACCACACCGTGGTATCGACTTTGGTATCGAGTATCATGTACTTTTGGTGGTATTGGTACCGACTACCAGATTTTTGGTATCGTGACATCCCTAGTCCCTCTCATAGAACTATCCACAGTCCAAAGGCTGCTAATTCTGGTCAAAGAGCAAACTGACTACAATGGAGCTAGAAGGCTATCTATGTGAATGACAAAAGATTTTTTATTTCTTTAAATGTGTCAATACATGAAATTAAATTACACAATGTAGTTGACTAAGCAGAAATGTAATCATTCTTTTCTTTCCTATAGCACAAATGAAAAGCCCTCTCTAGATGAGCAGATTTGTCAAATGAAACTTTTTCGTTCTTTTGCTACGGTAAACTAAAGAGTAGATTTTCAAATTACACTGCTAAATATGACTAGCATTATGTGCTTGTCATTAACATGACTAGCTATGTGTAGTAGTGCAAAATGGTCCATCAACTGTATTAGCATGTGTAGCTTATACATGAGTCCACTATTGGTCATATCACAATTGAGAATATGTCCCAAATTCATTGCTTTAGTAGAATTTATTTATAAGTGAAATAATACTCACATTGAAACGTCCTTTGTATAGTATTTGTTCAGTCTACAGGTCCTCTAACACAGTCTTAACTGTCTGAATTTGTCCAGACACGTTAAATGGGTAGGGGTGGGAACTTGACATTAGTGACTTGAAGTTATCAAGCCTTAATTTCGTTAAGCTACTACTTTCTTCTAGAACTCCAATAATAGATCTTGTATGGTAGCACTACTTGTATTATTCTCTGCTTGATAGATTGCTTTGCTTGTATTCTTTCATTTGTAAGTCACTTTGGATAAAAGCGTCTGTTAAATGAATAAATGTAAATGTACTACAACTTAAAATCTGTTTTAAATCAATTAATGCAGAAATTTCAGTTTAAATTACACACAATATAAAGTTGATGTAATTATCAACATTATTATGTTAACACATCTCGTCAAAACAATGTTACTTTTTACACAAAAGCATTGTGATTATTTCTGACTACGAGTTTCCTGAGACTCTGTGTTCTCTGTGTTCTTTCACACACACACACATACATACATACATGTCCCTGTCTAACATTCCTGAGCCAGGTCAAAGGTCATCACCAACCATCATTATCTTAACAGGTGTGGGTCAAAGATTAATATCGGTGGTGTGGGGTTTCCTCCAGGTACTCCGGTTTCCTCCCCCAGTCCAAAGACATGCATGGTAGGCTGATTGGCATGTCCAAAGTGTCCGTAGTGTATGAAAGGGTGTGTGAATGTGTATGTGATTGTGCCCTGTGATGGATTGGCACCCTGTCCAGGGTGTACCCCGCCTTGTGCCCGATGCTTCCTGGGATAGGCTCCAGGTTCCCCCGTGACCCTGAAGGAAGGATAAGAGGTATAGAAGATGGATGGAAGGATGAAAGTACTGAACAAGTTAGAGGAAGAGAACGTGTAGCTTTACTTTTCAGTCGAACTTTATTGTTTATTTGGATCTGTCTTGATTCATTTTCATATTCAGGGTTTTTTTTATATTCTTTTTTATATTCTTTTTTTTTTTTTTTTTTTTTTATGAAGTACCTTCAACCTAGGAGAGTCTGGCATCTAACATAATGTATGAATGTAGGAACATGGATTTTCACAATGCGCTCCACCGGCACCCCACCCTAGTTGAAAAGAAAGTCAAACATGTTAAATCTTCAAAGGTCAGGCAGTGCCGGAGTAAGGAAAATAAAAGCACATCACCTATTTAGATTATATCTATGATTAAGTTCACATTCAATTAAGAAATTAATGTTAAGGCTATTTCTTCCATAGATATCTTCAGAAGAAATTGTTGACCGATTCCCTAGGCATTGTGCCTCAATTTAAAATAAACACACATGCAGATACAGAAAGTATGATATTGTGTACAGAGGCAAGACAGACAGGAATCTGTCTGTGAAACCTAACTAATTAGCCAGCTAGCTAGCTACTATCCAACAGTGCTTAGCCTAGGTAACTAGCTAATGACCTACCTAGTGTGTTGTGGTTAACTAGATTCCTAACATTAGTCAAAGAGAAGGTAAGTGACAGTAACACTAATGTCCTTTGAGAAGTTAGTTAAAGTGTTGAATAGGTACTTACCATTGAAGCTTAAGTGGACGAGGACAATAAAAATGCACTGTCTATACACCTGCCATTATAAGATGTGGTAGAAAGAAAATGTTAAGCAAATTTTCCAACCAACCGACTCAGCTGATATAGTTATCTGACATACTGTATATCAATGATTGCCAGGACAGGCCCCACCCCTTGATCTGCCAGTGCTTCAAGGAAATGCCAATTCTCTAATTGATCTATAAATAACCATTAGAACAGTGGTTCCCAAACTTTTCCAGGCAAGGCCCCCCAAATGGCATTAACATTTGTGCCAATGTGGCCCCCCTTTTGCAAGATGTCTTTAAAACACATGAAAAATACAGACTTCTGAATATATATATCCCTTTTTTTTTTATTAATAATTACATCTTACATCTTTACATTACATTACATTAGGAATTGATTGTGTGTGTGTGTGGTTGTCTGAGAGTGAGAATTTATTTTTCACACCAAATTGTTGAGGCCCCCCGGGCGCCCCCTGGCAGCCCCCAAGGGCCTTGAACTGACTCCAGTTCGAGGCAATCACAGACAAGATACCATCTCTTCTCAGTTGTGAAGTAGGTTTGTTAATCGGTTACAACTGCCCCAGAGAGCTAGCTCCCAGGCAAGTCATAATAGGTAGAGATGAAGAACCTTACACTGTTCTAATAGACTTAGGATGGAGTATAGTAGGTTGATCCACACCAAGCCTCAGTGAATCAGCAGCAGTTGGTCTTTGTCACAGAATAGCCACGAAAGAGTTGCCAGCTTTGATGCCTGTGGATGCAATTCATATACGTGAGTCAGATTTCAAGGATGTCACAGGTACTGACAAGACAATTTCTCAAGAGGATATCATGTTCCTAGACAAACCCAAAGGCGGCAAAAATAAAAAATGCTCAAGGACATTAAGAAATGCCCCTTCCCTTTAAACAACGGCCATACTTACCTGACATCAGAGAGCTAGCTATAGTCAGACTCAATCATTTAAACAGGATGTTCAGTAAGAATGAGAGATATAACACAGACTACATAATGTACATGAATCACATCATTGACATAGGTGATGTAGAAACAGTGAATAATGATGGAACTGATGGTGAAAATGGTACATACCTCATCATAACATCTACCACCAAAAAAAAGCCAGACAAGCTATGCATCGCGTTTGATCAATCAACGTCTGCTACTAGGACCAGACATGATAAACAATCTGACAGGTGTCTTTATAAGGTTTAGAAGGCAACCTATAGCTGTGGTGTGTGACATAGAATAAATGTCAAATGTTTCATATCCAAGAAAATGACCGTGATTACCTGCGCTGCTTATGGTGGAAAATAGAGACATAAATTCAATGCCTCAAGACATCTTTTTTGGTGGAGTATCTTCACCTGGTTGTGCAAACTACGGGCTAAAGTATCTTGCCAGTGAGTATAGTCAATCACACCCATTAGGCACTCAGTTCATAACAAGAGATTTTTATGTTGATGATGGAGTCACAAGTGCAGAGACAGTGGAAAAGGCCATTCAGTTGGCAAATGAAACATGGGAGCTGTGTGCAAAAGGTGGTCTTCGTCTTCACAAGTTCATGTCAAATAACAACACTGAAGGTAAGAAGGTAAGATCCTTTGTTTCATAATTTACAGCACTTTGGAATCTGAAGCTATCACTCTCTAAGTTCCAATGAATTCCTAATGTTCTCTCTAGTGGCATGTCATTGAAGGTAAGATCCTTTATTTCAAAATTTACAGCACTTTCTGACACTGGTATGCTTTGCATACATTTGTAGCCAACAGAATCCAAAAATATACGCCAAAGCACAACTCCCAAACAATGACTGTACATTCCATCAGATGAAAACCGAGCAGACAATGCCTACAGAGGAAGGACAATAAATTAGCTACTTTCCTCCAACTGGTTCTCAGGTTCCTCGTTTCTGTGGGAAAAGGAAGTATCATACTCAAGTGTTGTACTATTCAATTTCAATTCAATTCAATTTTATTTGTATAGCGCTTTTTACAATAGACATTGTCTCAAAGCAGCTTTACAGAAATATCAACATGGTATACAGATATTAAAGGTGCGAATTTATCCCAACTGAGCAAGCCACTGAGTGGCGACGGTGGCAAGGAAAAACTCCCTAAGATATTTTAAGAGGAAGAAACCTTGAGAGGAACCCGACTCAGAAGGGAACCCATCCTCATCTGGGTAACAACAGATAGTGTGAAAAAGTTCATTATGGATTTATATGAAGTCTGTATGGCCTTAGGAGCAGCCGTAGTCCCAGCAGTCTGGAATTAGAGAAGATTTGAGCTCCATCCAGAGGCAGAAAGGATCTGGATCTCTAGTATCTCCATAAATTCATGTGGGGCTCGGCAAAAGGAGAGAGGGAGAAAAAAGATAATTATGACTGCGAAGTAGTAGAACAGAATCTAGTCAGGGTAGGCTTGAGTAAACAAATACGTTTTAAGCCTAGACTTAAACACTGAGACTGTGTCTGAGTCCCGAACACTAATAGGAAGACTGTTCCATAACTGTGGGGCTCTGTAAGCGAAGGCTCTTCCCCCTGCTGTAGCCTGTACTAGCGCTCCCAGTAGGTTACAAATAAAGACCACAGAAAGCAAAGATTTGGTAGACCGTTTGTCCAAGTTCTCATCTTGGTCAAAGGCTATCAAAGTCATTTCACGCCTTCTTAGACTAAGTAGGAAAGATAGAACAAATTCAACTGTAAATGAACAAGAGGATGCAAGACGCTTGATTCTACAAGAAGTGCAAGAGCAAGTCTATCAGAAAGAGTTAGAAGTCTTGAGTCGAGGAAGACAACTCCCAGATCATAACAAATGACATCATCTTGATGCCTTCAGAGACACAGATGGTATGGTCAAGGTGTGAGGAAGACTACATCACTCATCGTATCCTCACTCATTTAAGCATGCATTGAACATTCCCAAAGAGCATCATGTAACAAAGTTAATAATTGCACAGTTACATGATGCTCTTTGGGAATGTTCAATGGATGCTTAAATGAGTGAGGACACGCTGAGTGATGTAGTCTTCCTCCCACCTTGACCATACCATCTGTGTCTCTGAAGGCATCAAGATGATGTCATTTGTTATGACCTGGGAGTTGTCCTCCTTGAAAAACATCAAGGAAAGGGCTTCACAATCAACCGGATCAGATCTTGTGGTTATTGGATACCTGGAATAAACAGAGCTGTCACATCTTACATTCGCCACTGTGTAACTTGTAGAAGGCTGAGAAAATCTGCTGAAGGCCAAAGGATGAACGATCTCCCCACAGAGCATGTAAAGCCTTCCTAACCATTTATGTATTGTGGCATGGATTGCTTTGGTTCTTTCATGACTAAAGAAGGAAGAAAGCAACACAAAAGGTATGGTCTACTTTTTACTTGCCTTTGTTCAAGAGGTATTCATATAGAAATGTTGGAAGATATGTCAACAGATGCATTCATTAACAGTCTACGATTCTTTATTGCAATATGAAGCTCAGTACGGCAAATCAGAACGAACTGAACTTGGCATTACAAGAATTTGACCCAGAAAGGCTCACTACTTTTCTTGATGATAAACAATGTGATTTTATCATGAATGCCCCTCATTCCAGTCATGCAGGTGGCATATAGCAGCACCAAATAAAAACTGTATGGAGTGTTCTTAATGCTACAGTCTCACTCTCATCAGGCAGACTTAGTGACGCTTCACTACGCACTTTGTTTTATGAAGTTATGGCAATAGTTAATAGTCGTCCCCTAACAGTTGATAACCTGAATGACCCCAAGAGCTTAGAACTGCTCACAGCTAACCATCTGATTACCATGAAAGCCACCACAGTTTTGCCACCACCAGGAAAGTTCATAAGAGAGGATTTGTGCCATCATATGTCACTGACTTAAAGTCAGTCAGCTGCAGTATAATACCCTATCTCTTAATACATTCAGAGGGTGGGACCCACTTTGAAATGGTGACATTAATTGGTTTCACTACAGGTGAGTGACAATTCATCTATATCCAATGGACAAAGAGTCTGGTCTTTTGCTGCCCATCTTGGTGGACCAGCGTATAGTGATGTGACAGTTATGGAGGCCCCGCTTCCAAGCCCGAGGCCCTAGGCAATTGCATACACTGTTTATAGGTAGCGCCGGCCCTGATCTTAGGGCAGGGGTGAGGAACTCATTTGGGGTAGGGGGCCACATTGGCTAAAATATCACCTGAGTTGGGCTGAGTGCAATCAGAACAGTTAAAATTGAAATTGCCACTTATCACCCAAAATGGAATTCTGAGGTAAATTTTCATATAACAGCCATAATAGATTAGGCTAACGCACAACATGAAGGATAAAAATGATACAAGTCCAGACCTATAATTTCACCACATAACAAATAACCGGCTTTCACAGAAGCATTGTTAATTTCCCGACTATAAGTAAAAACTGATTGTTGCGTTTTAAGTGCTGCAGCCAATTCATTTACCTTGTCTGTCTGTGCCTGGCCAGTATACTGTACCTCTTCGCATAATTTGTATCGTAATGCCGTCGAATGTTAAATTCTTTGAGGACTACAACTTGCTGGGAGCAAATTAAACAAATTGTTTTTTGTTTTTGTTTTTTATTTCCCAGAATAAATATTCTGTTGTCCATTTTCTTGGAATATACGGCCTTCCGTTTCTTTGAAAGAGATTTTTCACATACCTACGTTTTCATGTTGGAAATACCCAAAAATTACAAGTAACCATTAGCAACAGTAGGCACGTATAGCCTAAGGATGCCGACAAAGAGGATCTCTAGTGGATATATAAGTAACTGCATCTCTGTGTGTGCGCGCGCGCATAATTCTTTACATTTCCGTAACTTGACTTGTATTGCTTTACTCACAAACGCAGCAATATTGTAAGTGGTAATTTACTAGTTGTAATAACGCCATTCCCAACTCGGCATGTTCGACGTGCAAAACAGAAAAATGCGTCTTTTGTCTGCTCCGCCAGAACACGTTAAGCGCATAAAAGCGGCTTTAATCGCACTTATACAGTTACAGTCCTGAGTGGCAAGTGGCACTGTTCTACTATAGTGAACTTCAAATATGCCTACAATATTTTTGAATGAAATTATAGTAAAGCAACAACAGGGGACAATAGCGTCTAGCTTAGCATCAAGCTAGCCTGCGGACAATACCGAGGAACTTAGCACAAGCTTGCCTGCTACCGTTAGTGATATCTCAAATGTTGGTGATTGACCTTCTCAAAACAGCAATCAGTATGATCGCTGTTATCGTTTTAACCAAGTACCGTGTTTGTATATCAACCGATCTAAAGTCAATACTGCTATAAACCATAGTTTAAAATGTATAGAAGGGACACTGTACACACGGTCATGTTGATTTGACGTCCCTCCGTAAATAAGGAAGGAACTGGTAGTTGAGAAGACTACCCCAAGTTGGCGAGTTGAAATTTCAAGTTGAAGGGGGCCCTTTCGGTGGCTTTGACCGGTTGTAAGCGGGGAATTACAAGTTGCAACTTCGCCTCGAACGCAGCAATATAACTACACTAAGATATTTTTTACTGAAAATACCCGGACGTAATTCTGGCTAAGCTTGTCTATGTTTTGTTTTATTATTTTTGGATTCGCTTCAAATGGTCAAAATGAGCCTGTCGTTAAGGTAATATTGGTTTCCTAGATGGCTAAGACGCGGTCGCTGTAGCTTGTCATTCATTAATTTAGCTAGATATCAAACTGTTAGATAGAAGTAGCCATTCTTCTTGGGAGCTTTGGCGTCAGTTCGTCGTCAAGATAGATTTCTGTTGTAAGTTTAAGCGCTATTGCTGTGGTTATAATCAAATGTTTTAAGTAACTAGCTAGGCTGAAATAGTCTAACATAGATGCTTATAAGGCATTACTATGTCAAACAACGTATCTAATAAACTTTAATCTGAAACATATCGCTTGATGAAAAATTAATATTTAGTTTCCTCGTTGATTTTAGGGCTGATCTATCTGCTGAAAAGAATAAAAAAAAGAGGAGAGAACTAACCGATGAACAGAAGGATGAGATTAAAGAAGCATTCGAACTATTTGACACCGATAAGGATAAAGAAATAGACTATCATGAACTAAAGGTAATCATTTCAAGCTCACTAATAGCTAATTTCTCTAATTTCAAGCTCAAGTGTTGATTAAAAACAATGAAATAGATTGAACATTATTAATGAACTGTTTAATTTGTGAACACTGAGGGGGAAAACGGTATTGTGTGTGTCTGGGTGAAAATTTTAGAGTTTTTGGGTTACAATTTATTTTGTGTGTTTAATTTATGTGTGTTTTGTGCATTTAATGGGAAAGTGTCGTCCTGTCACTCAGTACGTTTACATGGACGACAATAATCCGATATTAACCCAATTAAGAAACTACCATTTAAACAGCGATTATTGATTACCTTAATCCGACTAAAGTCATACTCGAAGTAAACACAAATTGAATTAAGACATGTGGAGTATTCCTATTTTAGTTGCATTATCAACATGTATTACAGACATGTAAACACCTTAATCACACTATCAACGTCATGTGGGAGTTTTCACCACATTTTCCGACAGGACACGTACACACACAGCAGTGCTCAACCATTTGGCGGCAAACACGAGAGCACAGCTGCTGAAACCGCATACTTACCTGCTATATAGTATGCGAAATAAATGTATTTCAGCTAATATATAGTAGATAAATATGCGGTTTCGATCGCAGCCCATGGCCTCAAGCAGTCATCTATTTGCACGTATAGCTTGACAAATAATTAACTGCACTTGAAGCTTTTGTAAAATTAAAAATATAACACCCAAAACTGTATACGGTACCATAACGAAGATGAACTGTATGTTGATACGTGAAATTCTGGAGGGGATGGCTTGGCGTGGGGACGTAATGATGTGTGCCATTAATCGATCTATGTTCTATAACATGTAAAATAAGAACATGAATGGAATATTCTAAACGCAACTCATGTAAACACCTTAATCACAATATTGTCTTATTCAGATTAAGGTCAATAATTAGATCATTGCTGTCCATGTAAATGTATTCAGTGTTAGTTTTGTTTTTGTTATAACCTGTAATAATAGATTAATACATTATTAAAAAACATATATTTAATAATGTTAAATTATGCTTACATTATAAAAGGTATTCCTTCTCCTCCCCTGCGCCATAATCTTTATGTTGTTTATCCTTTTTTAAGTCTTTATCACTATTTGGACGGGACTATTTTTCCAGGGGGACGTAAGAGAAATTCATGTTTCACAGACGTGCGTCGCGATTTTAATCCCGTCCGATTAAATTTGATCTTCTGCAACGCCCATGTACAAAACAGAAGCTCCCACCTCTGTAATAAACACAGATATGTTAGTCCCGTCCGAATCAGTACATGGAGCCACAGACGTTGGGTGATAAGAATTGTAACTCAAACTACTTTTAGAAAACTAGTTCCCGTCCTAATAGTGCTTTAGTTGTACTGTGACAAGACAGTGTCAATCAATGCACTGGGGAAAATAGCGACCATAAATGTAAAAAAAAAAAAAAAAAAGCCCAAAAACCAATAACCTGTGAATTTTTTTTCAGGCGATTTCTGAAAAAGGAAGCCCAGAATCACGTATTATAAGCAGACTTCACAACTCTGCTCAGTATTGCCAAGCTTTATAATGATATGAGTGTAGGTCATTGTCTTTTACAGTCAGGTCCATAAGTATTTGGACAGTGACACAATTTTCATCATTTTGCCTCTGTACACCATCACAATGGACCTGACTGTCTGTGTTTCCAAAATTTGATTGCTTTTGTTATTAAATAATTAAATGGATATCGAACTATTTCTGCTCTGTAGGCATTATTTGTGGTGTCTCTGTGTACAGTATGTCTTGTGTTTTGTTTCCTCAGAAATATTTTAAAATATGATGTTGCACTTCATGCTCCTGAGAGAACTTGTCTGTCAGTTCTTATTCTGTGCTTGTTTCCTTTTGACGTACATTAAATAAGATCATGTGTTTTATTTTCTATACTCCTTTCCATAATTTTGTAAAACAATCCTTGCAGAGCTTATAATAAATTAAGCAAATATTTTAGAACAACATTTTTCAGTGAGGGTGTTGTGTGGTAATTTGGTAAAAATCCAACCTGATCTCTCACTCGCTCACTGATTGACTTGATGTGTTTGACATTGTTTGTCTAGGTGGCCATGAGAGCTCTTGGTTTTGAGGTGAAGAAAGTTGACGTTATGATGATCGTAAAAGACTTCGACCGAGGAGGCACTGGAAAAATAACTTATGAAATTTTCAAAGAAGTTGGTAGGTAACTCTACTGAACATGAAATATTTAAAATATTTCTAGCATTTCAGTCAAATAATATTACTGGGTGATGTCACACAGATTTCTTTCTTTCTTTTTTCCATTAAAAAAATTCAAATACATAAGTCATGTAGTACCACTGACATACAGTCATGTGCAAAAATAAGTACACCCCATGTAAATTGTTGGCTTTTTTTGACATATTTGGACAAGCAAACATTTGATCCTCTTTGAAACAGTGCCTATTAATAAAGTTGATACTCTATCAAATGATACGTAAAATCAACATTTTATAGTTATTTTCCCAATTTAAATGAACAAAAAATGCCAGTGATTAGAATCTGTTTAGAGAGTGCAGGTAGAACCTGTCTTTGCTATTGAGGTGTGTGGTGTCATCATGCCAAGATCTAAAGACTTCTATAAGGCCTTCAGAAAAAAGGTTGTGGATGCCTGTGAGACTGGCAAGGGATTTAAATAGCTCTCCAAATTATTTGAAATCCAACATCAAATAACATCAAAAGCATCTACAAATGGCTCAGATTTCAAACTAGTGCCAATTTGTCCAGCACTGGCTCCTGGCAAATTCAGCACAAGAGCAGACCATCTGATGCAAAAAGAAGCCTTCAAGAACCCCACAATTTCATCACAGGATCTGCTAGTAAGTCTTGCAACTGTTGGTGTCAAAGTGAATGCTTCTACAATCAGAAAGAGGTTGTACAAATTTGGCCTCCATCGGAGGTGTGCCAGGAAAAAGCCTTTGCTGTCTAAAAAGAACATTACGGCAAGAGTACAGTTTGCCAATGAGCATATAGGCAAAGACCAGGCCTTTTGGAATAATGCACTCTGGACAGACGAATCAAAGATAGAGTTGCTTGGCAACAGTAACAGCAGACACAGTTTGGTGGTGACCAAAGACAGCTTTTCAGAAGAAGCATCTCATACCAACTGTGAAACACGGTGGTGTATATGTTATGGTTTGGGGTTTCTTCGCTGCCACAGGGACTGGACAGCTTGCATTCATTGATTCAACTATGATTTCTGCATCATATCAAAGAGTTCTTGAAGATAATGTGAGGCCATCTATCCAAAAGTTGAACTGAAAGTGAACCTTTCAACAGGATGATGATCCTAAGCACACTAGCAAATCCATCAAGGAATGGCTCAAAAAGAAGAAATGGAGGGTTATGGCATGGCCTAGTCAATGTCCAGATTTGAATCCCATTGAAGTGTTGTGGGGGGATTTGAAACAGTCAGTACTCTCAAACGTCTTGCAACTGAAAGAATTTTTTTGCATAGAAGAGTGGTCAATAATTGCAGCAAGCCGGTGTCAGAGCCTGGTGGACAATTGTGCAAAACGCCTACAAGAAGTTATTTTGCTAAAGGGGGCAATACTAGCTTCCGAGGCCACTTTTTCCACAGAAGAATATCACATCTATTGGTATTTTTGTTGAATAAATGGTTGAAAAAGCTACTTTTCCTTGTGGTTTTGTTCAAGTATATCAACTTTATTAATAGGCACTGTTTCAAAAATGATCAAATGTTTGCATGGCCAAATATGTCAAAAAGCCAACAATTTCCATGGGGTGTACTTATTTTTTTACTCATGACTGTGTGTGTGTGTATGTAGGTGTGGGTATATATATATATATTGACTTATTTTGAGGGGACAGCAAATTTACACAGCTTGTGGAGCAGTGTAAATTTGCTGTCCCCTCAAAATAGCTCAACATACAGCCATTAATGTCTAAACCACTGGCAACAAAAGTTAAATAAAAGTGAAAGTGAAAATGTCCAAATTGGGCCCAAAGTGTCAATATTTTGTGTGGCCACCATTATTTTCCAGCACTGTCTTAACCCTCTTGGGCATGGAGTTCACCAGAGCTTCACAGGTTGCCACTGGAGTCCTCTTCCACTCCTCCATGACGACATCACGGAGCGGTGGGTGTTAGAGAAGTTGTGCTCCTGCACCTTCCGTTTGAGGATGCCCCACAGATGCTCAATAGTGTTTAGGTCTGGAGATATGCTTGGCCAGTCCATCATCTTCACCCTCAGCTTCTTTAGCAAGGCAGTGGTCGTCTCGGAGGTGTGTTTGGGGTCGTTATCATGCTGGAATACTGCATACTGATCATGCTGTGCTTCAGTATGTCACAGTACATGTTGGCATTCATGGTTCCCTCACTGGACTGTAACTACCCAGTGCCGGCAGCACTCATGCAGCCCCAGACCATGACACTCCCACCAACATGCTTGACTGTGGGCAAGACACACTTGTCTTTGTACTCCTCACCTGGTTGCCGCCACACACGCTTGACACCATCTGAACCAAATAAGTTTATCCTGGTCTCATCAGACCACAGGACATGGTTCCAGTAATCCATGTCCTTAGTCTGCTTGTCTTCAGCAAACTGTTTGTGGGCTTTCTTGCACATCATCTTTAGAAGAAGCTTCCTTCTGGGACGACAGCCATGCAGACCAATTTGATGCAGTGTGCGGCGTATGGTCTGAGCACTGACAGGCTGACCCCCCCACCCCTTCAAACTCTGCAGCAATGCTGGCAGCACTCATACGTCTATTGCCCAAAGACAACCTCTGGATATGACGCTGAGCACGTGTACTCAACTTCTTTGGTCGACCATGGCGAGGCCTGTTCTGAGTGGAACCTGTCCTGTTAAACCGCTGTATGGTCTTGGCCACCGTGCTGCAGCTCAGTATCAGGGTCTTAGCAATCTTCTTATAGCCTAGGCCATCTTTATGTAGAGCAACAATTCTTTTTTTCAGATCCTCAGAGAGTTCTTTGCAATGAGGTGCCATGTTGAACTTCCAGTGACCAGTATGAGAGAGTGTGAGAGCGATGACACCAAATTTAACACAACTGCTCCCCATTCACACCTGAGACCTTATAACACTAACAAGTCACATGACACCGGGCATTAATGGCTGTGTGTTGAGTTATTTTGAGGGGACAGCAAATTTACACTGTTACACAAGCTGTACACTCACTACTTTACATTATAGCAAAGTGTCATTTCTTCAGTGTTGTCACATGAAAAGATAAAATCAAAAATTTACAAAAATGTGAGGGGTGTACTCACTTTTGAGATACTGTATATATATATATATATATATATATATATATATATATATATATATATATATATATGGGATGCACCGAATGTTCGGCAGCCGAAATGATTAATTAACTGAATAAGTGAAAAGGCCGAATGAATTTGACCGAACAATGACGTGTTTGATGAGGCGACCAAATAGCCTAGCAATCAGAGTGAGACGTGCGAATGTCACGACCTCGATGAGGGGGTGTGCGCATGCACGAGCTACGTGCACGAGCTACGTGCTCTTCGGATGTTTACTGTGGACACGTGCGTTTGTTTTGTTTCTGTTCCGGGGCATGTTTCTGTCACGTCGCGAGACGTAAGGGAGTAGAATACGGAAGCAGGTAAAGACATATTTATTTAAGGGCAGGCAGACAAATAAAAATCGTAACCCAAAAAACATAGTCAAGACAATCAAAGGGTCGGGCGATCTTCAAACAGGCATAAACGGGGCAAAGCAGGAATCAAAGTCGCGGTCACAGAAAACAGGGTCAAAACACAAAACAAGAAACATGAACTAGTACTATGGACTGGGAGCGGAAAAACCAGCGGGGACTAAATGAACTAATCTATAGTTTAAACTAACTAAATCTATCAAGGAACATAACATTAACAACGTATCTAACTATACTATATCTACTATAATACTCCGCGAGCGGTATATATCCCGAATATAATCAGCCGTATATAACTGAATATAACCATTTTTTGCACTCTTGTCAATGCACTTTTTAGTGCACATTTTTGTTGTAGGCTACAAAGTGTTACATTCTTTCTGCAGTCAGTTATAGGCCTAACATAGGCTATTCAAGCGGGGCTCAAAGATGACCACATAAAAATATTTTTATTTTACTAATTTATTTATTTAAAGTTATATTGTGCCTTGTTGGTAGCCTATGCCTACTGCAATAAAAAAAATGTTCAGTGTTAAATAAATATTTTGAAATTGTTGTTTTTGTAATTGATTTTTTCTTTGAAAAGCAAGAGAAAATAGTAAAAAGCACATTTTGACTATTTAATTTATGCAATGGTGAAAAAAATGGCAAAATAAATGGAAAAAACGCAAAAAAACGTGTTCAATATTTGGCCTTTGGCTTTCGGACAAGTTTTTCATTATATTCGGTTTCGGCTTCGGCCAAGAATTTTCATTTCGGTGCATCCCTAATATATATATATATATATATATATATATATATATATATATATATATATATATATATATATTACATTTATATTTTACATGTGCATCTCAGAAAATTAAAATATCATGGAAAAGTTCTTTTTTTCCATATTTTAATTCAAAAAGTAGAACTTTAATATATTGTAGATTCATTACACTTAAAATTAAATATTTCAGGTCTTTTTTTAAATCTTGATGATTATGGCTTACTGCTCATGGAAATAAAAAATCCAGTATCTCAAAATATTAGAATAAAGAATTTATAATACAGAAATGTATTATAAATTATAAGAATTATAATATATATCTATATAATCTCAGAGTTTCCGTTAGCCAGTAAATACCGTTTTTTGACCTTTTAAAAATTCAAAATAACCTATAAAATCAAAAACGGTCAGAGACAATGTCTGGTATAAATATTAACACGAAGCAGACATACATGCTATAATTAACAGTTTAATAAGTTCTAACATTTCACTTCTCTTTTCCCGGTTAAATAATGAAAAAAAGTATTGTTTTATTCATAAAGCAAGACCAAATATTTGTAACAGACATTTGTAAAATTAATGTGAAAAAAGAAAAAATGCCTTGAACCCTAAGTACTTTTCCACAATCTTGAGAAAACAAAGTGTTAGGTTGTGCCTGTTAGGTTAGGTTCTTGAATCAAGCACAAGTAGGCAGGTGCCACCAACTCTGTAAAACTGAGACTGCTTGCTACCATCTAGTGGTAGCAGCTTTTCTTAGGCACAGTTGTGTGTTAATCGGGAGATATTTGTGTGTGGATTGTGCAAGGCAAACCGCGGAAAGAAAGTCTCAAAATCCAAATGAACCGAAAAGGATTGACTCAGAAAAGATATTTATGAATGCACGCGTGTCACCTGATTCAAAAATGCACATCTTACTTATTGCATGCACAAATTATGATACATTAATACAAAATAGAACATTTGTATTCACAAATATGCCTCTATTTGTACAAATCGCTGCACATTCATTTAATTCTGAATTTCTCAGACACAATTATAAGGCTTTTGTTTGTGGATAGTATAATGCATTTGCAACATTTATCAAGTTCATAGATAGTTGTTCATGCATTAATTAATAATTTTGAGACTAATTTCATCCCATAAACATTATACAAGGTACGTTCGCAATTGCACACCTAAATAGGGTATCTGTATGCACAAATTTTTTTCTCAAATGCTTCTCTTGCAATGTGTACTCTGATTTGGTCACATTATTCAACTCATTTAACCACACACACGCGCACACATGTCTTTGTGCTGGTTGTTTCTCTCTCCCGATCACTTTCTCGTTATGGGAGGCACTGAAAGCACACACAGACACACAAGTAAACTTGGGCTAATCAAGCACAGGTCATAATCACGCGTTACTTGCTGGTTCAACCCGCCTCTCCATCCACAGCTGACGCTCGACCACGCCGCCACCGCCACAATCGCATATATACTATGCACAGTCCAAAACGTTACAGTGCAAAATAAACCCCGAAATGAGATGACCAGACTTTTTCCAGTTTTTTTATAAACTTTATCATTCCCGGATGATTGATTATATACATACATGCATACATACATATATACACAGCTCCAGAAATTTTTTTTTCTATAATCATGTAGAAAATAGATCTATAATCTACATGTATGGCAGCCATTCCATTCCAGTGTCTGTTGAATTCCAACACAGGCACACCTCATTCTACTGAATGAGGAACTGATTAGGTGATCACCTGAACCAAATCTTATTTAACGAGGAAAAGTATAAAAACCTCTGCTGTGGTCATCACTATCCTTTTGCTATAGGACCAGCTTCTGGAGGTTATGGCAAGATGGCGGCACGCAGTAGTGCAGTGGCTTCCTGAGCTCCCAGTTCAGCTCTTAGTGTTTCGCTGTTTTTTTTTTTTCAGCTATAGTGAAGGATAGCAAGGGTACATGTGCAGGGAGGTTTGTGTGATACAGCCCACTTGAACTCTGTGAAATTAACAGCGGATAGGAAGCAAAACTACCACAGAACCTGAAATCAGAGTTGGGCAGGATGAAGCTTCTGAGGACAGTGGCATGGCATTGCACCATACGCCGGCTCAGTGGCAGGAGAAAGCGGTGCGCTCGGAAGAAGAATAGGAGCAAGCGAGCCGGCCTGCAGGCTAAGCTAAAGGCTAACAACAACAGACTGGTGGTTCCGTCTCTTTTTTTTAGCCAATGTTTGGGCGTTGGATAACAAAATGGATTTACTAAGGCTGCGAATGAAAATGTGTACAAGCAGATGAGGAACTGCTGTGTACTTTTATTGACAGAAACATGGCTTAATTGCAGAGTACCAGACTCGGCGCTCCAGATTTAGCGGCATGCTAGTCCACCTAGCTGACCGGAGTCAGCTGTCGGGGAAGACTCATGGAGGTGGACTTTGCGTGTATATTAACCATCTGTTCCATCATTAGTAGTCATTGCTCTGAAGCTGTCAAATATATGACCATCAAGTGTAGGCCATTCTAGCTACCAAGAGAGCTCACAGCGGTGTTCATCGTAGTTGTTTACATCCCCCTGAGTGTCAAAGCTAGGGAGGCACTTGGAGAACTACATGACAGCATGTGCTCGCTCTCTTAAACAAGCACCCGGATGCATTCTATGTGATTGCTGGAGATTTTCACCATGTCAATCTGACAGACGTTATACCAAGTTTTTACCAACATATCACTATTGCAACCCAGGGAAATAATACCCTCGATTGTATGTACACAAATAGATGCGGAGCCTACAGAGCAGTCCCTCTTCACAACCTTAGGCTCTCTGATCATATCTCCATTAGGCTTGTTCCCTCATATAGCCCTGTTGTGAAGACAAAGAAACCAATACAAAAGTCAGTCACAGTGTGTCCCAGTAATGCTGCCGCTGTGCTTCAACACTGCTTTGAGAGTACTGACTGGCATGTCTTCAGGGAAGCAGCGACAAATGCTGGAGAGGTGGATCTGGAGGAGTATGCATCTGCTGTCACCAGTTACATCAGTAAGTGTGTGGACGATGTTACTACTACCAGGAAAATAACTATCCACGCTAACCAGAAGCCCTGGATGACTGCAGGGGTTAGATCTCTTCTGAGAGCATGAGACGGAGCATTCAGGAATGGTGATACTGAGGTGCTTAGAGTGGCAAGGAGAAACTTGAGAACCGGCATTAAAAGAGCCAAGACTGATTATACTCTCAAGATACCGAGTCACTTTTCTACAAATGACCCCCAAAGCATGTGGGCTGCCATTAAGAGCATCACTGATTACAACAGAAGAGACACCGAATGCCCTAGCGATCCCATCTCTTCCTGATGCTCTCAACGCTTTTTATGCTCGCTATGAGGACAACACTCCTAGCACTAGACTCACTATACCACCTGGTGAGCAGCCACCTAGTGTAACCACAGAAGATGTTAGGAGGGTCTTGCAGAGAGTCATTCTACGGAAAGTTGCAGGCATAGATAACATGCCAGGCAGGGTCCTGAAAGACTGTGCATATCAGCTATCAGAGGACTGACATTTTTAACATCTCACTTTCTAAAGCAGTTGTACCATCATGCTTCAAATCTGCCACCATCATCCCTGTGCCTAAGAACACTACAGTGTCATGCATGAATGACTTTCGCCTGGTAGCACTCACCCCGATAGTGATTAAGTGCTTTGAGCGGTTGGTCATGACTCAAATCAGTGAGAAAATTGATGCCAGCATGGACCCCAATCAGTATGCATACAGAAAGAACAGGTCCACTGCAGATGCTGTCTCATTGGTTGTACATCTGGCCCTTACCCACCCTAAGAGCAAAGACACCTATGCGAGATTGCTCTTTCTGGATTCCAGTTCTGCTTTTAATACGATCATTCCACAGACACTGATACATAAACTGGAGACTCTTGGACTAAGCTCTTCACAGTGCAACTGGGTACTGGACTTTTTAACCAATAGAAGACCGTCTGTAAAGATCCATAACCTTATTTCCTCCCCCATTGTTCTCAACACCGGCTTGCCGAGGGGTTGTGATCTCAGCCCGCTGCTGTATACTCTACTGACATATGATCGCTCTACCAGACATCCGAGTAACCATATTGTGAAGTTTGCAGATGATACTGTTGTGGTGGGACTCATTTCACAGAATAATGAATCAGCTTACAGATTAGAGGTGGAACAACTGATAACCTGGTGCAGAGACAATAATATTTGCATCAGTGTGAAAAAAAACTAAGAAAAAGATTGTGGACTTCAGAAAGGCCACCAGCAACCAACCCCCTCCCCTCTGCATCGAGGGAGCTGAGGTGGAAGTTGTCTCCAGCTTCAAATACCTGAGGGTACATATCAATGACAACCTCAATTGGATAACAAACTGCAGCAGCCTGTTAAAAAAGGCTCACCAATGGCTGTACTTTCTGAGGAGGTCTAAGCAGGCTGGATTGGGAACTACAGTCCTTACATCTTTTTATAAGTGTGTGGTGGAGAGCATCCTCACATCATGTGTTACGGTATGATATGGGAACTGCTCTCTTGCAGATAGGAAGGCCCTGCAGTGTGTGGTTAAGTCAGCAGAGAAGATTATTGGATGGAGTCTCCCGGCAATCAGTGACACAGATGCGCAGCATCAGAACTAGGACAACCAGGTTAAAAAACAGAAGCTTCTTCTTTCCAGAAGCTGATAGACTATTAAACTCTGCCACAAACCAGAATTGATGAACTGAACGTTTTTTTCATGTGTTTTGCTATGTTGCTAATTTATCAGGTATTTGTGTTTGTTTATTTATTTATGAGTGAGTTAGCTGTTATTACTTTTGAGTGGTTTTACCGGACCCTTGGCACTTAATTTCGTTCCAGCTCATGTACATATGTTGGAATGACAATAAAAATCCTTGAATCCTTAAATACTTGAGCTGGGCAAAGACAGTGGTAGTACTACCTCAAAAGTAATTGGAATCAAAAAATAACTATTGACCATGCCAAAAGAGTTGAAAAGGAAAGTCTTGAGTGAGGAAAAGAAGGGTTCAATTCTGTTTTTTCTGGCAGAGTGAGCTTCTATACTTAAAATTTAAAAGACGGTGGTTCATAAGAACAAGTTCAAGCCACAGACATTGGGGACAACAAAGCTACAGACCGACAGAGGGTGAAAACGACTCTCCACTGACTGGGATGACAGCCAACTCTTTCAAATGTCACTCAACAACTGTAGGATGACATCAAGTGACCTACAAAAGAATGGCAAATGGCAGCTGGGGTGAATTGCATGGTTAGGACGGTTTGAAACAAGCTGAAGTCATGCAAAGCTAGAAAAAAAACCTTCATCAATGAAAAGCAAAGAAGAGCCAGACTGAGGTTTGCAAGAGACCTTAAGGATTGGACTGTAGAAGACTAAAGTAAGGTCATCTTCTCTGATGAATCCAATTTTCAGCTTTGCCCTATACCTGGTTGTCTAATGGTCAGACGGCGTCCTAGAGACTCTCACCCACTGTGACATTTGGTGGATGGTGGAGTGATTATCTGGGGGTGCTTCACCAAGGCTGGAATCGGGCAGATTTGTCTTTGTGAAAGACGCGTGAATCAAGCCAACGTACAAGGTTGTCCTGGAAGAAAACAAAAGCTTCCTTCTGCTCTGACAATATTCCCCAACTCTGAGGATTGGTTTTTCCAGCAGGACAATGCTCCATGCCACACAGCCAAGTCAATCAAGGCGTGGATGGAGGACCACCAGATCAAGACCCTGTCATGGCCAGCCCAATCTCCAGATCTGAACCCCATTGAAAACCTCTGGAACGTGGTCAAGAGGAAGCTGGATGGTTGCAAGCTATCAAAGCCGAGCTGCTTGAATTTTTGTGCCAGGAGTGGCATAAAGTCACCAAACATCAATGTGAAAGACTGGTGGAGAGCATGCCAAGATGCATGAAAGCTGTGATTTGAAAATCAAGGTTATTCCACCAAATATTGATTTCTGAACTCTTCCTAAGTTAAAACATTAGTATTATGTTGTTTAAAAATTAATATGAACTTATTTTCTTTGCACTATTCAAGGTCTGACAACACTGCATCTTTTTTGTTATTTTGACCAGTTGTCATTTTCTGCAAATAAATGCTCTAAATGTCAATATTTTTATTTGTTGTCAGTAGTTTGTAGAATAAAACAAAAATGTTCATTTTACTTAAACACATACCTATAAAAACCAGAGAAACTGATAATTTTGCAGTTGGCTCTTTTTCCAGAGCTATATGTACACAACCAGTCAAAAGTTTAGACGCACTCATTCTTTATTTCTTGTGTTTTTCCAAATTTTAAAATAATAATAAAGTCATCAAAACTCTGGAATAACACAAATGGAACTGTGTGAATTATGTTGTGATAAAAAAAAAATCAAAATAAATCAAAATAATTTAGTATTTTAGCATCTTCAAAGTAGACACCCTTTTTGCATAGAATTTCCAGAAATGTATTCTTGGAAATGCCTCAACCAATTTCATGAGGAATCACACTGAGATGCCTTTTAAACAGTATTAAAGGAGTTCCCACCTATGCTGAACACTTATTGTCTGCTTTTTAAAATATTTCTCTCCAAGTCATCCATTGTAAAAAAAAAAAAAAAGAAAAAAAAAAAGGAAATACAATGTTCGTTTTCTTTGGAAACAAATGTAAGAAACAGTTGATTGTCTCCACTTAGTGGATCATTGATGACATCAACTGTAAGATGCAATTGTGACAAAGTCTGTAAGAATGAGCACAGCCTTAAAATTCATCAGACCAGAATGAAATGCTTGGAGCTGAGGAGAGAAGCAAAGCAAATCAGCACACAGAGAGGCACCAGTTCGATGAGGATGTGGCCAGATTTTTGAAGCAACAGCTAGTGGAGATGCGGATAAACGGCTTCAGACGATGACCACCATTATTGTGAGCTATGCAGCAGAGAGGTTTGGGGTTGAAGAGGGCAACACCAACAAAACTACACTACAAACCAAAGGGCAGATAAGATCCACCAACTGCAGCAAGAGCTTCAGAGTCTGGCTAGACAGTTTAAGGTAGCAGCTGAGGAGGAGAAACTACCACTGGCTGAGCTCCGTGACATCATTAGGAAAAAGCTCATGACTCTGCGCAGAGCAGAATGGCACAGGAGACAGAGGAGAGATAGAGCTAGGAAGCGGAGTGCATTTATCACGGATCCATTTAGTCTCATAAAGCAACTATTAGGGCAGAACAGTAGTGGCCGTCTTGCCTGCTCCAAGGAAGAGGTAGACACTTCCTGCACTTTCTGAGTGACCCCGATAGAGAACAAGAGCTAGGACCTCTCAGAACCCATTTGAATATAGCACCTCCAATGGTGGAATTTAACACCAGAGAGCCCACCTGGAAGGAAGTGCAGGAGGTGGTTGATGCAGCCTGAGCTAGCTCCACACCAGGACCCAGTGGAGTATCCTATAAAGTGTACAAGCGCTGGCCAGAGATTCTCAGAATCCTTTGGAAAATTCTGTGAGTGCTTTGGTGCAAGGGCACGGTAGCAAATCAGTGGAGACAGGTGGAGGGTGTCTGGATACCCAAAGAAGAGAACTCAACCAAGCTGAAATAGTTTAGATCTATCTCGCTTCTCAGCATGGAGGAGAAGATATTCCTCAGTTTTCTATGAAGAAGGATGACAGACTACCTCCTGAAGAACAACTATATTGATGCCACAGAAAGTGGTATTCCTGGAGTTTCAGGGTGCCTAGAACACACCGGAGTTGTCACCGAGCTGATCAGGGAGGTGCATGAAGGGAAGGGAGACTTAGTTGTGCTTTGGCTTGACCTTGCCAGTGCATACGGTTCAATACCCCAGAAACTGGTTTTGCTTGTTATTATGCTGGAAGGGCAATTATTTCTTCATTTTCAGTTATCTAACAGTCCTGCAGGTTTTGTGCCTAAATAGAACTATGGTATACTGGGTTTATCTTATGTCCCAGCTGAAGAGAAGCAGCCACATAGCATGATGCTGCCATCACCATACTTCAGCATGGGTATGGTGTTCTTTGGGTAATAAACTTCTTGTTTCTGCTATGAACACATCTTTTAGAATTAGGATCAGAAAGTTCTACCTGGGTCTCGTTAGACCATAACGCATTTTATAGCATGAATTGGGGTGATTGTATGTATGTTTTGGCAAAATTTAGGCCTAGTTTTTTCACACTACCCTGTAGCCTATATATCTGAAGAATAAAATAGGTTGTCACAAGCAGGGATTGACCAGTACTCCTTTAATGTTGCTGTAGGTCCCTTGGCAGCCTCCCTGATGTATTTTTGTCGTCTTGTTTCATCAATAATGAGGAGACATACTGTTCTTGGTAATGTCACTTTGGTGCCCCATTTTCTACACTTGCTTGGCCTTTACCATGTGCCATAGTACATCTAATGTTTGGAAATTCTTTTTTACTGATTGATACCTGATCTTGGGATTAATCAGAATCACTTCATTTAGGACAGGTGTATGATTATAACACTTTGAGCGCATATTCATTAAATAATTTTCACTCCTATATACAACAATATATTAAACATAAAGGACAGCTGTCAACCGCAGAGGGTGAAGGCTAAGACTATTATCCAATTATCGCATTGGCAATCAAGTTGGACGATTACATGAAAAAGTGGTCTGACATCAGAGCAGAGCAACAAAACACCTTTCTCTGATGCATCTTAGCTTCCCTTGTTTGTGCTTGCCAAACTTTATTATTGAGGCTACTTCACTATGCAAGAATGTTCACTGCTGTTCACCACAGAACACATGCATGGGTAGTTCATATAATTTTCTAATGAGCTTAGTTACATCTAATAACTCATTAGCTTATTAGCTATTCCTGACTTCAGTTTTGCAGGCATCCCTGACCTGTTAATGTATAATTATATAAAAAATCAACTGACTAAATGCTAATGCTTGTAAAAGCTTCTAGCATTTTTCTGCTATATTGTGTACATGGCATGCATTATGTGTTTGGCACAAGCCAAGTGCTTTGTAACAGTCAGAGGTAAGTAAAGCCTTCAGGACAGAGGACTTTGCAATTTATTCGAAACACTTACTTTTCCAGCTTTTTGCTGCCCCGTCCCAACTTTTTTGAGACGTATTGCGGCCATCAAATTCAAAATTACGTTATTATTTTTTTATTAAAATGGTACATTTACTCAGTTTAAACATTTGATATGTTCTCTATGTTCTCTTGTGAATAACATATGGGTTTATGAGATTTGCAAATCATTGCATTCTGTTTTTATTTACATTTTATACAGTGTTCCAACTTTTTTGGAATTGGGGCTGTACAACAAAACTAGTTAACACTGCTATGATGGGGGTTTCTAATACAGCTGCTGAGGGAGTGATGGAAAACATCTTTTTCTCTTCTGACCTGTATGCCATCTCTCTCTATTTTTTCCCTCTCTTGGACAGTCATGGAAAGGAAATACTGGATTGCTTTTCTTTCATTGTTTGAGCAAATGGTAATACAAAAAGGATATTTGCTACAGTCTCCCATATACGTACCTCTGTTAGGGATGAAACGGTTACCAGTTTCACAATAAAATTCCCTGATGGTTAGTATTACCGTGTCACATTTAATTATCATTAAAACCGTGTGTGATTAGCGTGATTTATAAAACTTGCAGTAAATGCTGTCCACACACACCCAGCATGAGTCTGACGCTTATCCAAAGTGTGGTCATATTTTGGATTTTATAAAAATGCTGAGGGAAACTTAATAGAAGATGGTAACCCCCTGTCTGCAGAGCTTGCCAGATTTCATCTTTGAATGGGCAATTGCTTGATTGGTAGGTTCATTAAAGGGATGTACAGAAGGGGGGGCTCTGGGGCCTTGAGCCCCTGTTTTTTTTCTAAATTATTTAAAAGTGCCCTTCTCAACACTAATTAATGAACAATTATATTATGTAAAAAGTATTTTAATTCAAATTAACATGAGAGCGTGCACAAAACAGTAGCGGATTAATCACAACAAAGTCCTATTAATTTGTCCGACTCGAGTCTTGTCACGATGGAATCGTGATGCGTCTTGCTTCAACAGCCAGAGAGGTATGCTGAAACCACTAGTTCTTCTGCTAACCTTTTCGTAATATTAGCAGCATTTTATATGCTTAACGCCGGTAGTTTTCAAATTGATTGAGAGGGAATGTGTTGGTAAGTTCGTTAAAGTTCCATACATGCAAGTAACCTTGTTATATTATATGTATGTTATATAGTCAGTAAAGGTACAATGCCAAACAGACAGAGACAGCAGAAAATTAAAGAAAAACTGAAGAAGGAGGCATTGAAAGGGACATCTTAAAACTTTGAGAATAAAAAGCCAGTTCAGCAAGCAGTGCTGCAGTTTTCTGGAAATCAAAGTGTTGCTGCCAAATGTAAATTTAATTGTGAAATTAATAGTTTTACTGACTTTATGGTAAGTGACATACAGTGGGTGTGTCACTAAATTTGTGGATGGTAATACATTTCATAATGTTTAAATTTTCTTTTAGAGATTCTTTGGATTCATCTCTCCAATAAAAGTTGCCATTTTGTTGTAATTATTTCTATAAATGTAAAAATAAAATACCATTAGGTTATATTAGTAGTGTCATTCATTATTGTAGTAGTGTAGCTAAAGTAGTAAAATTAGCTCTTTGGTGATTATAGATTTTTTTGTTTTTTATATTTGAGCCCCTGCCCCTGAAGAACTCTGCATGTGCCTGGTTCATTATTATTCATAATGAAAAACACAACAACAGTAAAACAGCACAATGACAAACTCGCTTATATTAAACCAAATATTCCGCCATCGTCTTGTTAGTCAGCTTGCCTCACTCTTCCTGTAGGTCAGCTCTCCTCACTCTCGTCATGTGCTAAATGAAATCTGACTGCTGCTGGTCTGTGCTGCAACTCTGACTCATTCACCTCATGCTGAATTGAGCAGACGCGTTCAGTTTTTACTAGTAGTGTCCGTTCTCTAACTGAACTAAATTATTTTTATTACTATAAAAAAGCAAAACGACAGTGGGGGCAGTGCTGCAGTTGGCAAGTGATGTAATCGGTGTGCGGCTGAACACTGTGTACCAGCTATTGCAGCAAGTTTAGTGACAACTATCCATCACTTTATAGTCAAATATAAAACCTGATTAAATAATTTCAGTGTGTGTATCAGTTCTTTTTTTTTTTTTTTTTGTACATTTTTAGCATATTTTAGTAATACCGTGATAATACTGATAACCGTGATAGTTTTGGTCACGATAATCGTAATATGAAATTTTCATACCGTTACATCTCTAACCTCTATAGAATTTTACCCTGCTATAGTTTACTTAAACCCAGAAATGGATGTATATGCATGAAGACAATCCATTATAGCTGATGTATCCTGTAGCATGATTGAAGTGACGTTCAGGTCTTGAATATGGTATAAAATGTCTTGAATATAGTATTAAATTTGAAGTGCAAATAAATGTGCACTTATATAGCACTAAAGCTATATTTTATCCAAAGCACTTTACACTGTGTCTCATATACACACACACACACTCTAATGGTAACAGAGCTGCCATGCAAGGCAGTAACTTACCATCAGGAGCAACTTGGGGTTCAGTGTCTTGCCCAAGGACACTTCGGTATGTGGAGTCATATAGGCCGGGAATCGACCCGCCGACCCTACGATTAGTGGACAACCTGCTCTACTGCCTGAGCCACAGCTTCCCAGATACCCTGTTTAAGTCTAAGTGAAGTGATGTAGTGCATTCTACAGCATGCTATATAAACTGATCGATAATGAAATTAGTTGCCAGCTGTTTTCATTATTGAATTTTGTTGATTTTTTTCAGTTATTTGTTAGATTTTGTGCAGCAACAGCCTTAAAAAGAAGACAGCTTTTAATGTCACATTTACAAGGACAGTACAGTAAAACTCTTTTCTTTGCATATCCTATCTTGTTAGGATGCTGATTAGAAACGTGTTGGGTTTTTTTTGCCCTCCTGCTGCAGACATGTAGTTTGAGCAGCAGCTCAACAATGAAACATATCAGCCACGTGGAGCCATTTTACAGTTTCTATGAGTGATATTAGACTGATTATCTTGTGATTATCTGCACTGACATCTGGACTAGGCATTCTTACTAAACCAAGAACTGTCAGGGATAATTTGGATGTGTATATTTTCTCTTTTAGTGACTGACAGGATATTGGATCGGGACCCAAAAGAAGAAGTTATGAAGGCATTTAAGCTATTTGATGATGATGACTCTGGGAAGATCAGCCTGAAGAACCTGCGGCGTGTGGCCAGAGAGCTAGGCGAAGACATTAGTGATGAAGAGCTGAGGGCTATGATTGATGAGTTTGACACTGATGGAGATGGAGAGAGTAAGTATATAAGATGGATGAAGCAAACTGTATATCTTTTTTTTTTTGGGTGGTGGGGGTATTGAGCTCTGTTTTCTCTTTAAGCTGTATCTTGGCAGGCTGGCTTTATAATATGTGTTACCTATTATTCACTGTCTAAAATTATTTGATTTATAAAAAAAAAAAAAAGAAAAGAATGTAGCAACAACTCAGAATGTACCCAAAGTCTTTCTTAGGGCACTTTTGCCCCTACCTTGTTTGGTATGGACCTACTGAACATTTCTTTTAGTTAGATTTGTTTTAATATGTGAGCACCTCACCCATACTCCAATTCATGCCAACCAACCAAACCCTCATCTTCCAAAAAGTAGAGGTGTCAGACCATGGTTCAATTTGTTACTGGCACAGTTTTATGGTAGTCTGCAGCAAAATGACATTGGGTGCTATTATCACTATGGTTAAGTCTCCTTAGCTTTTGATACTTGGCTTTTCAGTTAATAACTTGTGAGCATACTATGGTAGCCAGTGCAATCTTTTCCGCAGTACTACAGATTTACAACAGTACCACCGCAGAGAATGATGCATACAAAATGATTTTCAATATACAACTCCCTACAGAACAAAATGCATGTACAGTGCCCTCCACTAATTTTGGCAACCTTGGTAAATATGAGCAAAGAATGGTATGAAAAATAGTCTTTATTGTTTAACTTTTTGGCCTTTTGTTAAAACAAATTCACAAATATACTCTGCTCTCATGGATATCAAACAATTGCAAACAAAACACAGGTTTATCAAAAATAATCTTTGTTAAATATAGGTTTGCAACAATTATTGGAACCTCTATGCATTCATATGAGAAAAATATATTTGAAGTATATTCCCATTGATATTTAAAAAAATTTTGGTACACCTGGGTAACTAGGAACAGGAAATTGTTCAATTGTCCATGACTTCCTGTTTCACAGGGGTATAAATATGATGTAACACATAGGCCAAATTCCCTTAGTCATTCATAATAATGGGTAAAACCAAGGAATATAGCTGTGATGTGCGGAAAAAGGTTGTTGAACTTCACAAAATGAGAAGTGGCTATAAGACAATTGAAAATGCCCATTCCACCATCAGGGCAATAATTAAGAAGTTCCAGTCAACTGGAAATGTTATGAATATAAAGCTGCAAAAACTAATCGATAATAATCGATTATGAAAATCGTTGTCAATGAATCTCATTATCGATTAGTTGGTCTGCGCGGGGCACGGTGTGCGTTTACTCACTACGTTCCATCTGTTCCGAAAACACGCATCGGACAGTAAATACTAAAGTTGTGTCCCAAATGACGTACTACACACTTATACTCTGTACTGTGTACTCTACCGTGTAGTGTATGAATTTTAGAAAGGTAATATCGTTTCGTATAGAACACTAGCATTTTTACTAACCGGAAGTATAAGCCGCTTCCTAATCGACGGCGCATTACGTCATACACACGTAATGCAACGCCGCTAGCTTTAGCAGACACCCAGAGTCACCGACAATGACTTTCTTCAGTTTACTGTTTGTCAACGTTAGCTTTTATTCCCAACATGACCTCAGTCACCATCAGACGGTGGCATAATTGTCAAGTGACTGAGGAAGAAAGTGCGCAACTGCCAAGTCCTCTAAGGCAGGGAAGCATTTTATACTTAGCACAGCAGAGATCAAACAGTGATGCACGAGCACAAACTTATGTTTATATCCAAAATGCTCCACTGTGTGCAAGGGGCAGGGGAAACTGGTGCAAGTTGCTTAAAATGTTTAGTTTAATTTAAGTTTATTGTCATTAATGTATTTGCCTGCTTGCAGTGTAACTTCTGTCGTTTATTATAACGGAAGTGATCTGTAAGTGTAATTATATCACGATCTCCCCTGCAGACAGTGCTGCAGCGCGCGACATGCATGGAAAGCCAGAGGACGCACGTGCACGAGCGAGAGTGCACGAGCGCTCAGCGAGCACAAGCTCTTTGATTACGTATGGACTATGGTGACTTTGTTTACTATGGACACGTGCATTTGTTTCGTCTCCTCCCTGTTCAGGTATTTGGTTGATGTTCGAGGGTGTGTCTTTATTGTTTCCAGCTGTCTCCATTTAAGTTTGATTACGTGAATTATTTAAACCCTCATGTGGCTGTACACAGTATTATATACGGTTACTAGCTAACTACGTTGTGTATTTGTTAGCCACCTTGATGCTAAGTGGTCGTATTCTCGTGTCCTGTTTATGTTTTATGCCTTGTATCTAGTTTCATGTTTAAGACCGTGTATCTCGGCTTATGTTTATTAACCTTGTGTTTGAGTTAATAAAGACTTTAATCTGCACTTGTTTCCGTTCCCCAATCTCGTATCGTAACCCAGTTAATACTTCGCCTAAACCATGGAAGCATCAGGAGAACAAGGAGAGCATCATGACAGTAGTCCCCAGAGGACTGCCACCGAACTCCGGCCAGAGAAGTATGGATTGGAGAGCTACCTTTTCCATTGAGTGTTCCTTTTCCACTGCCAGGTGTACTTCTGTAGCTTGGCATATCCCAAGCCTGACAAGAAACAGTGGCTTGGATGCTTAATGTCCCGGTTTTGCGGCCCGGCCCGTGACTGGAGGGAGCAGCTGGTACATACAGGGTCCACCGCCCTCAAGTGACAGGGTCCACCGTCACTCAGTTTGCGGAACTTTTTCTGGAGGAGTTCACACAGCCAGGGCAGCTACACAGCCTGGATTTACTGGGGTGGAGAGTCAATGGGGTGCCCCAGGCTGACCCGCCATTCCACCTGTATTATGAGTGGGTGAACAGGGTAGAATCCGCAGCTCCAGAGTGTCAGTCAGAGGTCAACGTGGCGACCTCAGAGCTTCAGCCAGAGGTCAAAGTGGCAACCTCAGTCCCAGAGTTTCAGACTGAGACCCATAAGGAGGTCTCAGCTCTAGAGCTTCAGCCAGAGGTCAACATGGCGACCTCAGAGCTCCAGCTTGAGACCCACGACGTGGTCTCACATGCTGAGCTCCAGCTAGAGGTCAACGTGGTGACCTCAGCCCCAGAGTTTCAGCCTGAGACCTATGAGGAGGTCTCAGCACCAGGGCTCCAGCCAGAGGTCAACGTGACGACCTCAGAGCTCCAGCCAGAGGTCAACGTGGTGATCTCAGCCCCAGAGTTTCAGCCTGAGACCCATGATGAGGTCTCAGCCCCAGAGTTTCAGCCTGAGACCCATGAGAGGGTCTCAGCTCCAGAACTCCAGTATAAGGTCAAGTTCCTGCTAGAGGTCAACGAGGTGACCTCCCAAGTCATGTTCCTGTCCCAGGTCGAAGAGATGGCCTCTCATGCTAAGTTCCTGTCCGAGGTCGAAGTGACGGCCTCCCAAGACATGTTACTGTCCCAGGTTGAAGAGACGGCCAACCCAAGCTCTGCTCACGCCAAGTTCCTGACCCAGGTCGAAGAGACGGCCAACCCAGGCCCTGCTCACGCCACGTTCCTGTCCGTGTTCGATGCATTAACAACCAGGTTCTGCTCATGCCTGAAGCTGAGGTCACGAACAACCAAGCTCTGCTCACGCCCAAGTCTGCAGACACAACCAACCACGTTCTGCTCACACCTGAGTCTGTTAACACAGCCAACCAAGTTCAGCCTGCAGAGTTGATGGAGGTCGACGCTCTGCCTTCCTGCTCGGCTGAGGACGTCGCTCTGCCTTCTTGCTCGGCTGTGGACGTCGCTCTGCCTACCTGTTCGGCTGAGGACGTCGCTCTGCCTACCTGCTCGGCTGAGGACTTCGCTTCGCTTTCCTGCTCGGCTGAGGATGTCGCTCTGCCATCCTGCTCGGCTGAGGTCGTTGCTCTGCCATCCTGCTTCGCTGAGGACGTCGCTCTGCCTCCATATTCTGCTGAAGATGTTGCTCCTCTTCTTTGCGGTGCGCCGTATGTCGCTCCCCCTTCCTGCTCCACGGAGGGCATTGTTTCCCCCTCGTGCTTCCTGGAGAGCATTGTTTCCTCCCTTTGGCCTCGCAGAGAACCTCGCTCCCCTCTCTGTCCTCGTGGAAATCTTGGAGCTTCCCTCAGGCCTTGCAGAGAACCTCGCTCCCCTCTCCTGTCCTGCTGAGGAAGTCGCACCGCTGTCCTGTCCTGCTGAGGAAGTCGCCCCGCTGTCCTGTCCTGTTGAGGAAGTTGTCCCGCTGTCCTGCCCCGCAGAGGACGTCACTCTGAGCTCCAGCCCCGCTGAGGACGCCACCCTGCTTTTCTGTTCCTCTGAGGACGCCGTCCTGCTTTCCTGTTCCGCTGAGGACGGCACCCTGATTTTCTGTTCTGCTGAGGATGCCGCTCTGCTTTTCTGTTCCACTGAGGACGTCGCTCTGCTTTTCTGTTCCGCTGAGGACGCCGCTCTGCTTTTCTGTTCCATTGAGGATGCCGTTCTGCTTTTCTGTTCCACTGAGTACGTCACTCTGCTTTTCTGTTCTGCCGAGGACATTGCTCTGCTTACCTGTTCTGCTAAGGATTAATCACATTAGAAAGCATTGCTTTCTTGCTCCGCCGAGGCCGCTGCTCAGTCTCCTGGTTCAGCTGGGGACATTTTGCCCAGAGGGCCAGGACCGCCACTGGAGAGGAGTGTTCTGTGGCGCTCCGGGAGGAGCGTCTTTTTGGGGGGGAGTTCTGCGCGCGTGCACGAGCGAGAGTGCGTGAGCGCTCAGCAAGCACAAGCTCTTTGATTACGTATGGACTATGGTGGCTTTGTTTACTATGGACACGTGTATTTGTTTTGGCTTCTGTTTTGTCTCCTCCCTGTTCAGGTATTGGTTGATGTTCGAGGGTGTGTCTTTATTGTTTCCAGCTATCTGCGTTTAAGATTACGTGAGTTATTTAAGGCCTTGTGTGGCTGTGCACTTCACACAGTATTATGTACAGTTACTAGCTAACTATTTTATGTATGTGTTAGCCACCTTGATGCTAAGCGGTCCTGTTCTCGTGCCCTGTTTATGTTTCATGCCTTGTATCTAGTTTCATGTTTAAGACCGCGTATCTCAGCTTATGTTTATTGACCTTAATCATGTTTATTGACTTTAATCTGCACTTGCTTCAAATTAGTAACAAGGCCGCGTTGCTCCTCATGTGCGGTATAGACACGGTGATACACAGTGTAGCACGAGTAAGATCTGTAATGTCTAATTAAAACACTGAACAAAAGTAAACAGAAGTAAAACAATATGTCTAAAGGCAGTGAGTAGCAGAAACCACACAGTGCAGTGGAAGTGAGTTTTTATTAATAATTTAGGACTGTAGTTTAATTCAGTGCTTTTTGTGCATCCATAAAATGTACTGCATAAATACTGTATATATATATATATACACACAAATATATATATATATATATATATATATATATATGTGTGTGTGTGTGTGTGTGTGTGTGTGTGTATATATATATATATATATGTATGTATATATATATATATATATATATATATATATATATATATATATATATATATATATCGTAAATTAATAATATATATTCTGGTGCGTGTCTGTGTGTATTGGGTTCTTTTCAGTCTTATATATTTGGACAAACAGTTGTGTAATGTTTTAGTCTGAAGTATATATTTGTAGGCATCTTCAGTTTGCCAGACACTACTGGAAGTTCAATGGGATCGGGTTCTATGGTCAGATGAAATGAAAATGGAGCAATAAACACCAGAGGTGGTTTTGGCGCACACAGAGAGGTAGCCATATGGACAAGTACCTCGTGCCCATGGTTAAATATGGTGGTGGCTCTTTAATGTTTCGGGACTATTTTTCTGCCAGACGACCTGGACATTTTGTTAAGATACATGGCATCATGGACTCTATCAAATGTCAACAGATATTAAATGAAAACCTGAGCGCCTCTGCTAGAAAGCTTAAAATGGGTTGTGGTTGGATCTTCCAGCAGGACAATGATCCAAAATATGCATCAAAATCAACACAAAAAATGGTTTACTGACCACAAAATCAAGGTCCTGCCATGGCCATCCCAGTCCCCTGACTTGAAACCCATAGAAAACCTGTGGGTGAACTTAAAATGAGAGTCAAGTACACAGAAAAATTAAGTCGAGGTCACGAGAAAACAACTTTTTATGTCATGTCGAGATCACAAGAAAATTAAGTTGTGATCATGAGAAAACAACAAATAAAAAATATTCATAATGCATGGTCGCTTAGGGCTTCAATAGGTTTGACTGGAAACTGACTAATATTTATAACGTGTTATTAACTGGTAGTTTACAGCTATGACAAAATTATTCTTTCTTTCATGGTTTCTGAACTTTGTATCTTTAATATTGGACTGATTTTTCTTCCTTATGTTTTTTTCTTTCAGTTAGTCAAGAGGAGTTCCTCTCTATAATGACCGGAGACTCCTGAGCTTTACAGTGTGGCCAAATCTTACCAAATATACTGTAGCATATTGACAGGAGCTTAAACATATAATCACTAGTGTGTACATCATGTAAAGCTTCATGGGGGGACAGGGTGTTCAATATAAATGCTTGATAGAGTAACTAAGGCTGGTGTCCAGATGAATTATTTTATTGGAAGGATAAATTACAGAGTAATGATCTTACAGATCTCCAGTATCCATCCATTTATATGGGTTCCAGTTTTTCATGAGATTGCTGTAATTGTACATTGTAGGCATTTAGGAATTTTGAATAAGGAGGTGGCAAGTGGCAGCCTGTTGCAGCAGGTCAGTTGAGCAAATATTTGCTTGTCCAAATATGTCCAAAAAATCCAACAATTTCCATGAGGTGTACTTATTTTTTCACATGACTGTATGAAATATTGGATCACTTTTCTTGATAAATAAATGACCGAGTATAATATTTGTGTCTCATTTGTTTAAGTGGGTTCTCGCTGCCTCCTTTAGGACTTGTGTGAAAATCTGATGATGTTTTTTGTCATATTTATGCAGATATATATCGAAAATTCTAAATGGTTAACAAATGTGTGTGTGTGTGTACACCTGGCCAAAAAACAGTCGTACACCTTAAAATTTTGTTGCACCACCTTCATCATGGCATTGTTTCAGCAACCTACCTAACATTCATTTTTCCGACCACATTTCTTCCTCAAAGTTGACAGTTCACTGCTCTCCTTCCAGGTTTTGAGTTGGACAGTTCATAATGAGTTGGACAGTTCTACCCATTCCAGGGATTTCAACAATCTCCTTAGTTGTTTTCTTTGCTTGATGCAGACCAATAATTTCTTCTGAAACACAGTAACACTTTTCCATGACCGTGGGACACGTCTTCTGACATGGTTGTTAAGAAATGAGAAGCTATACACTCCATCAGTTTAGCAAACAATTGTTGCCAGCTGAAACATATTAATCACTGCAATAATGATCCAATCATAGGCTCTTAAGTATTTGCTAACTTAAATCCAAACAGTGACCTTTTTTTGGCCAAGCAGACCTGTCCATGGAGACCTGTCCATGGAGTCCACCTTCAAAGGTCCACAAGACCTTTGAAGGTGTACTGTGGTATGATAATGAGTCTTTATTGGTCACATATACAGTAGTGAAATTGTTTTCTTCGCATACCCCAGCCAGGAAGCTGAGGTCAGAGTGCAGGGTCAGCCATGATACAGCACCCCTAGAGCAGAGAGGATTAAGGGCCTTGCTCAACAGTGGCAGCTGTTGCTCAACAGTGGCAGTGCTCACCAGTGGCAGTGCTGGGGCTTGAACCCCCGACCTTCCGATCAGTAACCCAGCGCCTTAACCGCTTGAACTCTTTATCATGTTCCTCAAATAATTTTTGAACAATTTTCAGTGTGGCAGGGCGCATTATCCTGCTGAAGGAGCCCACTGCCATTAGGGAATACTGTTGTCATGAAGGGGTGTACTTGGTCTATTTAGGTAGGTGGTACTTGTCAAAGTAACATCCAGATGAATGCCAGGATCCAAGGTTTCCCAGCAGAACATTGCCCAGATCATCACACTATCTCTGCTTGCTTCCCTAATTCCCATAGTGCATCCTGGTGCTAGCTCTTCCCCAGGTAAGTGATGCACACACACCCGGCTGTCCACATGATGTGAAAGAATTACAAATGTAAACCCACTCCACCATGCTTGCAGCCTTCTCACACACTGTAATACCCTGGAGAGTTTAGCACACCAATGAATGCCTCCCTCGCTGTAGTTGTGAGCTAAGTGCCACAAAGATTAATCCAACTACTCATAGCCTATTGAAGAACTTTAAGACTATCCTCAGCTTTGAAGTTTGGGTTCACCAGTTGCTTGGACTGTATTTGCAAGCAGTTGTGCAGATAGCCCAACAAATGGCCAACATGTGCACAAAGGCTAAAAGAAGTAAAAGAAATGCCAGCCATAATTGGTGGCATTTTTATAGTGTCCTACATCACCACATGAGTTTGTGTTAAAGGTCTCAATTCAATAATGCGCACCCCCGTCATGTATAGCTAGCAGCGCATGTGAGTGGAGCGTGGAGCAGAGTGCTGATAATTCCACTGGAGCAAATTGCTCCATTTATTAAGATTCTGCTCAGGTCACTCGCTCAACCCAGAATGCATTTTGTGATATGCTGGTTTGAAAAACTGCTAAATAAGCATTACAAATTCCAAAAAAATAATAAAACGCACCACCTGAATGTCACCCACAAATATCATAATTATTATCTCTAATACTGTAAGTGAGGCATTTATTCAAGCAATGTATTACAAACAGAAACAAGTATACTACAGGGAAATTTTATGTCAGAGTGGGATTTGAGCGAACTTTGTTTTACCAGTGAGCATGAGCGGTACATGGACGGAGTGCACATGCATAGATCGGAATATTAAGTGGAGGGTTACTCCTTCCTGCGTCGCTTACATGCTCTGATGCCAAGGCATTGAAACCATCACTAATTACAAACGCAGTAATATCCCGTTCACCAGCATCAGTACCTCATCAGGTGAGGAGCTCAATTACAACCCCAATTCCAAAAAAGTTGGGACAAATGTAAAATGTAAATAAACATAGAATGCAATGATTTGCAAATCTCATAAACCTATATGTTATTCACAATAGAACATAGAAAACATATCAAATGTTTAAACAGACAAATGTACCATTTTAAGAAAAAAAGGTAATTTTGAATTTGATGGCTGCAAAACATCTCAAAAAAGTTGGGGCTGGAAAAGTAAGTATTATTAAAAAGAAACCACTGGAGGTTAATTGGCAACAGGTCTGTAACATGATTGGGTATAAAAAGAGTATCTTAGAGAGGGAGAGTGTTTCAGAAGTATAGATAGGCAGAGGTTCACTAATCTGCAAAAAACTGTGTCTACAATTTGTGGAACAATTTCAGAATAATAAAATTTGTTTCCTAAACATAAAATTGCAAAGACTATGAATATCTCATCATCTACAGTACATAATATCATCAAAAGATTCAGAGAATCTGGAGAAATCTCTGTGCACAAGGGACAAGGGTGAAAATCAATATTGCATGCCCGTGATCTTTGGGCCCTCAGGCAGCATTGCATTAAAAACCGGCATGATTCTGTAACGGAAATCACTACATGGGCTCAGAAACACCTCCAGAACTCATTGTCTGCGAACACAGTTCACTGTGCCATCCACAAATGCTGGTTAAATCTCTATCATTCAAAGAAGAAGCCATATGTGAACATGATCCAGAAACACCACTGTTTTCTCTGGGCCAAAGCTCATTTAAAATGGACTGAGGCAACGTGGGAAACTGTTCTGTGGTCAGACGAATAAAAATTTTAACTTCTTTTTGGCAACCGTGGACACCGCATCCTCTAAACTAAAGAGGAGAGGGACCATCTGGCTTTTTATCAGTGCTCAGTTCTAAAGCTTGCATCTCTGATGGTATGGGGGTGCATTGGAATGGGCAGCTTGCACATCTGGAAAGGCACCATCAATGCTGGTAAGGTATATACAGGTTTTAGAGCAGCATATGCTTCCATCCAAATTCCATCCCATATTTACTTCTGAGAGACTCTGCCTCTCTAAGATACTCTTTTTTTTTTTATACCTAATCATGTTACTGACCTGTTACCAATTAACCTTGCAAAATGTTCCTCCAGCTGTTTCTTTTTAGTAACACTTACTTTTCCAGCCTTTTGTTGCCCCGTCCCAATTTTGTTGTGGCCATCAAATTCAAAATTACCTTATTTTTTTCTTAAAATGGGACATTTACTCAGTTTAAACATTTGATATGTCTTATATGTTCTATAATGAATAACATATGGGTTTATGAGATTTGCAAATCATTGCATTCTGTTTTAATATACATTTTACACAGCGTCCTAACTTTTTTGGAATTGGGGTTGTAGTTTTTCAGACATGTTTAAGTGCCTGCTCTGACTCACTAAATTATTGAATTAAATCTGTGCCAAAAGCATTGAGCGCAACCTTTCAAGAAATGAACAAAAATTTTCAAAGAGAGAAGAAAAACACTCTGAACCTAAAAAAAATAACTCTGTGGCAAAACATGGTCTTCAAATAAACAGAATTAATTGTTTTCCAAGCTTTCTTTTTTGCTAATCATCGTTTATTAATTCGCAGCCAGAGTTTTAGTTTACGCTTTCAAAATATTCTGACACAAACCTCTCATGTGGACGGGCTTAACAGTGCCTCTCATTGGCTAGTGAGATTTGGATTGATTGCTTCTTGACCTGGAAGTAGAAACTTTAGCGAATTTTGGAGAGCATTCTGGATGTGGTTCTCTGTATAGTTATAGTGTAACTATAACTAATTATTGTAATTAAAATTTTTGGGTAGTCTTTTATAACTATTTTCGGTTTTGGGTAGTCTGGTATGGCTATTTGTTGTTTATTAGGGGATCAAGCCCGAAACGCTGCAACCCTATCATAATTAGGGGTTCAAGCCCGAAGGGCTGCAACCCTATTGTAATTGTAAAGATTTTTATTATTTTTAAATTTATTTTATTATTATTATTATTGTTCTGCCCTAAAACTAATTGTGCAGACCAAACTGCAAGGTCTAGAGAGTTGAAACATCGAGGTAAGGTAGTACCTCAGAGTACTAGAGCATAGGGCTGCACTATTATGGCAAAAATGATCATCCCGATTATTTTGATCAATATTGAGATCTCGATTATTTATCACGATTATTAATTGATTTTAGTGACAACATATTTTTATTGCACTTTTGCATTTATTAAGTTTTCTCATGCCACAATATAACACACAAGTAGGCATGAGAAAACATGAGCTGGTCAATTATGACAGAATTTAGGAACATAGTGTGTGCCATGACAAATTAATTTACTGATAAACTAAATTTAATATTTTCAGCTAATTTTACAGACTGTGTGCAAAAAACAACCATTAACCTGTTCCACCTTGTAAACAAATACAATAAACATCAATGTTCAGTGTTTGAAGTCTGCTCCTCTTATATTTATTTAAAACTACACTATTAGACATTTTTTGCTGTCATGGTTCTGGGCTGGAGTCAGTTCTCGAACCACTCTGTGTATATTGTGTATATATCTGAATAATCTCATATAGGATGTGATTGGGTGAGTTCAATTACCCATCAGATGGGAAGCGCTTTAGTTTAATGGTGTTCATTACTGATGCTCCTATCAGGATTTTTACAGCCGATACCGATCCAGATACCAATCTTTTTTTGTTTAAAACTCTAATGAGGAGCTCTGTCATAAACAGTTAAATGTACTTTGATTTACACTCGCAAGGGTGCATAAAAATGTTTGAAACGGGCATGGCCACTTTTACTTAAATGGCTATAACTCTTGAACGGAATGAAAAATTTTCACCAAACTTGGTATACTTATGTAAGATCTCTGTCTGAGGGCAATTATCAAAATGGAGCAGTTTGGCCACTTGTTGGCACTGTAGTAGTAAAGAAACTTGAAAATGGTTGTGTAAATGATTGTATATTATTCAGTGTTTCCGAGATAGACATTCTTTGTAACATACATTGGATCTCATCATTCTGAACACCTTTGCCTCTAGGATCACTGCTGTCAATCAAATTGTTCGTAAATATTTGCGATTATTTCAAAAACCTAGTTTTGCAAATTAGTCCTAGGTTTTTTTTCTAAACCACAATAAAACCACTGCAGTACAATTCTCTATGCTCTTTAACTAAATAATTATTAACAAAATGTGGATCTTTACCCTATGGATAGCTATAATAGAGTCATTTAGAAAATGGGCTTGGCAAAATGTACTAAACCTAAAGTCAAAACTTCACGAAACTAGGTAAGCATGTGCAACATATAATTCTAAAGAAGTATGCACACTTATCAAGATTGGACAATAGGTGGCGCTATAACTGTTAAAAAGCTTTAAAAACATTTATTTCCTTAGTAAATTGCCTGTATTGGCTGTAAATTGTCTTTTCCATCTCTGATCTAGGTGGCTACAGTCTTGTTAAAGAATATATAATACCTTTTTACGCATGTGCTTAAAGACCTTAAATGTGGGCAAGTGTACTCAAAAGCCTATAACTCATCAAGGAATACTTAGATCTTCTGGAAAGTAGGTAAGCTCATGTGACACATGACTCTGAACAAGCACAAAAAAATTTATGTAGATCATGCAATAGTTATCTCTATAGCAGTTAAAAAGGTGAAAAATTTTCAGCAGAAATGTTCAGCAGAAATGTCCAGCAGAAATGTTCAGCAGAAATGTTTAGTTCAGCAGAAATGTTCAACAGAAATGTTCAGCAGAAATGTTTAGCAGAAATGTTCAGCAGAAATGTTTAGTTCAGCAGAAATGTTAAACAGAAATGTTCAGCAGAAATGTTTAGTTCAGCAGAAATGTTCAACAGAAATGTTCAACAGAAATGTTCAGCAGAAATGTTCAGCAGAAATGTTTAGTTCAGCAGAAATGTTCAACAGAAATGTTCAGCAGAAATGTTTAATTCAGCAGAAATGTACAGCAGAAATGTTCAGCAGAAATGAAACTGGAAAAAAAAAGGTGAAAAATCACTATATTCCCATGCTATTATAACCACTAGATGGCCACAGAAGACCACTCTTTGACTCAACAATATAGTTCTTTTCACAGGTTTTTCTTTTGAAATCATATTTAGACATTATAAAATAATTAGAATCACATTACCAATCACAATTTGTCAAGGTTTATCACTTAATTTGTTCATTTGAGGTATCAGAGTTTGATATTATATCAGTTTATGATCACAGTGAGATCAGGAAATTATGTTATAAAGGGGAGACCTGAAGTACGCATTTTCTTACCTATGATTTATTCCAAGTATCTATATTGACAACAAAATGTGTGTGAAACCTGAAAATGGAAAATTATAAAATGGTATTATAAAGGGCTAGACCTGGAATAAGCATTTTGTCTCTTGTCATTCCTTATAGGATTGCACAATATTAAGTAATACCTTTTAATGTCTTTAAGGGTCCTAAACGGCTTAACCCTGATAATTGCTGATAATTATAATATGTGTATATATAATATGTGTACATATAATTTATATATAATAAAAAAATTTTCACATTTGTATCATTTGAGTAAGCCAACACTTACATATAAAAGAGTAATTCAGCAATTTCTCAAAAAAAAAATAATTTTAAATAAATAAATAAGTAAATAAACAAACATGTTGTCCTGGCGCACAATGAACGGACACAGCTCAAGACCTGAAAAAGGTGTGTCAGACAATGGTGTGATGCAAAATATGGAACATGGGAGATATTGAAAATGTGGAACAATCGCCAGGAACATGGTTGTGATCCCCTGCTCTAGAGATCACTTTTTGCTTCAAGCAAACTGGGCCATCATGGTCTAAGATATTGAGGTTTCCATTTTAAAAAAATGTGGTTGGACATGACACAAACACAGTGGCTGTAGTTAAACCAAATAACAAACAAACAAAAACTAATTGTTATTTATTTTGCAATATCTCAAAAAAAATGTGCTAGCAACCAACTTTACAATTTTTAGACTACTTAAAATACAGTGACCTGGATTATTATTATTATTATTATTATTATTATTATTATTATTATTATTATTCAACAGAATTAATACAATTTAATTTAAACTCTAATCTAGTAATCAAATCTATTTATCCAGTGAACTTGCTGTGGTCAAAGTCTGACTTTCATTCTGTGAAAGCTCACAAACCCTCAATAACACCCTCAATCTTTGCTTGTTTTTTTTAAATGATACACTTAAATTTAAACAAATAATTGTCACAAATATAGACATTCTTGTAATTTTGGTAAAATGCTTAATGCTTTATAAACACACTGTTAAATGGATAGTTCACCCAAAATTTTAAATTTTAATCATTTACTCACCCTCATGCCATCCATGTTGTATATGACTTTTTTCTTCAGATAAACACAAACGTAGTTTTAAGAAAACAATCCATCTCTATGAGTCCACATTATGCCATTTGAATGTATGCTGATCTTTTGACACTTGGAAAACAACACACAGTGACTGCAATCCATACGACAGCAGTGGATGAATCAGTGTCTTATGAAGTAAAATGATGTGTTTTTAAGAAAAAAACAATATTGTAACTTTTTTACATCCAGTCTACTATTTGTAACTAGTCAATGCTTCTGGTCTACTGTCATACAAGTGTTCATGAAGGGGGCATTGTTACCTCTAATGTAAATGCATTGTAAAACTTGCATAAGAATTGGTGGTCCTCTGTGCTATATTACTGAAATACACATTTACATGAACAATAGGACCCACACAATTGTTTAATTACTTTTTACTAGAGATGCACCAATTCTAAATTACTCAGCTGATACCGATAGTCAATTATTCAGAGTGATATCGGCCGATACTGATAATGATAGTTTGGTGGTTCTGCCTTTTATACCTCCTTTTAAATTAATAATAATTAATTCCACAATTCTGAAGGAAATGCAAATAAAACCTTTATTCTCTCCGTTTCAGCAAGTTGTTTTACAGTAACTGGTCTCATAAACAGAAAACACATTACTCAAATTAACATTAACACATTAACTAAATTCTGAGGATTAAATTAAGATTTCTTAACTTGAACGTTATTAATTCATATTAACATTGACTGAATTCTAAAAAACCTCCTATTAGGCTCACACTCACTCACCACATGTTAACACGCATGCCGAAAAAAATACGCACTGATTCTGCTCTGCTGCAGCATGTGGTCTAAAATTTTTGCAGTGCAGAGTTTACAAACTGCATTTTTGTCATCATTGTCACCCAATTCAAAGTAATTCCACACAAGAGACATCTTCTTTACACACAGCACGAATTCTTGAAAACACGAATGTTCCTGCCCTCTTTTGATTGACACGATATAATCAGCCCTTTTCATCGGATGTTTTTAAACTATTGTGCGATGGCCGATAGCGTGAAAAATTGCCTTTATAGGCCGATACCAATTATTGGCCGATACATCGGTGCATCTCTACTTTTTACTTTTACTTTGAGTGACATTGTGACAATGAATCATAAATATGTGCATAGAATGCACACAAGTTAAGCACAAATTGCACAATGCACATTTCACTCCTACACCTTCAGCAACCTAACAACAAGAAATTACAGAGGAAACATTTCACTTACCACTCACCAGACAACCATCACTCCTTTGGACAAGCCAATTTCATTTGCCCCACCAGATACAAAAATGACCCAGTGGACTACACTACACCATCTGACCTCACAACTAGAAGGTGCTGTAATCAATCAGATGAAACTTTGCCCCAAATGCCACACCCCACAAAAGGACTTCACCCTGAAAAATCCCTTTCACAGATGCGACAACTGCAAAAGCTTTTGCAAAACATCAAGTTACCTGACTAAATGCAATGGCACTCTAACATTCCGGATTAATGATGATGAAATTGAACTGTCAATTAGCAACTCAATACTCACCAAATTCATCAAAGAGCGGTGTGACTTGACCAGCATGGATTCACAGAACATAGAGGAGTTCCTATTAACATCAGGCCCTGTGATAGTATATTATACTGCTGAAATTCAAATAACAACCCTTTGTAAACCCAGCAGTAGCCAACCCCAAGACACATCAGAAGATCATGCCAGTGATGAAGAGCTGTGCAAAGCTACAGCTGAAGACACGTCTGCTGGTTAATCAACACTTTAACAAAACGTCGGGGTTACACATGTAACCCTGTTCCCTGAGAAGGGAACGAGACGTTGCATTTAGCATAACAGTATGGGAGCGCCTTGCACGCGTGACCGGTATCTGAAACTTGTGTAAAATCATGCCTCTACTTATAGGCCTGCGATGATCAGGTGACGTGGCAATTAAGCGCGTCGCATGATATATATATGGCACCTGTGAACCACGCCGCCAGCCTCTATTATCTGAAGCGAAGACGCAATTCACAGGCCTGAACTGGTATGACAGTGCTATGCAACGTCTCGTTCCCTTCTCAGGGAACAGGGTTACATGCGTAACCCCGACGTTCCCTTTCAAAGGGAACTTCGACGTTGCATTTAGCATAACAGTATGGGAACGGGAATACCCACTCTGTCATACCGAGGGTACGGCCTGTTCAAAAATACCCAAGCCCGAGGGTCACTGCAAGACACTCGAGCCCGGGGTGGAATGAATATCCAGGCTGTAATAATGAATGAATGTGTGTGGCATAGACCACCCTGCAGCCGCACACACATCCTGCAAGGATACCCCTTTGGACAAAGCCTTCGAGGAGGCGACCGCCCTAGTGGAATGAGCTCTTATGCCCAGAGGCGTGGCGAGATCACGCGCCATGTAAGCCATAGAGATTGCTTCCACTATCCAATTCGAGATGCGCTGCTTTGACACAGCATCAGCGTTACTGTCGCCACCAAAGCAGACCAGCAGCTGCTCCAACTTACGCCACTGGCCGGAGCGGTGGACGTAAGTACAGAGAGCCCTTACTGGACACAGCAGGTGCGTCCTCTCTTGTTCCGGTGTGAGGAACGGAGGAGGGCAGAAAGCCTGCAACACCACAGGGTGGGCAGCTGATGTAGGCACTTTAGGAATATAATCCAGCCTAGGATACAGGAAGGCCTTGGCTAATCCAGGGGCAAAGTCAGGGCAGGAAGGGGCAACAGAGAGAGCTTGTAGATCTCCCACTCGCTTGAGAGATCTCACGGCCAGTAGGAGAGCTACCTTTAGAGTCAGAAGCTTCTCAGAGGCTGACTCTAAGGGCTCAAATGGGGCCCCTGACAGACCTTCCAGGACCACAGAAAGGTCCCAGGAAGGTAAGCGCGGCCTGCAGATGGGCCTCAGCCGCCTGACACCATGCATGAACCTCGAAGTGAGAGGATGTTGCCCCACAGAGGCTCCATCAACAGGGGCATGGCTGGCCGAAACGGCGGCCAAGTAAACCCTGATTGTAGAAGGAGCCCACCCCGCTGAGAAATGTTCTTGTAAGAACTCCAGGACTGTAGCTATTGCACAGTTCACTGGGTCTGGCTGACGTTCCTCACACCACAAGACAAAATGTTGGCACTTGAGTGCATACAATTTCCTTGTGGATGGTGCTCTAGCATTTAACATGGTTTCTACAATCTCAGTTGTGAGACCAGACATAGACTGTCTTGGTGAACTCTCGCTAGAACTTGTGGGAGCAGAGCGATGGGGGGAACAGCGTACAGATGTGACCTCAGCCACATGTGCACCATGGCGTCCAGCCCTAATTGTGTGGGAGGAGTGAGGGTGAACCACAGCGGGCCATGTGTTCTCTCCTTGGAGGCGAACACATGCCATCCCGCTTGGCCAAACCTCGCCGTATGGACTCCACCACTTGTGGATGGAGCCACCCTGTTCCAGATGAGGGCCGGACCAGAGACCGTGAGCTGGACAGCTGTCTAAGACTGTGCTCCAGCCCGTGAAGGAGGTGTATCTCATTACCATCTTGCGCTAAGGAGACACCCCTAGAGTGTGACCCAAGGCTAGAAACCGGGGACACTCATATTCTCAGAGTCCTTAGACGAAACCTCTGAGAATAATCAGTGTCACGCGGCAATGCCTCGGTGTCCCCAGGTTTCTAGCCTTGTGTCACACTCTAGGGGTGTCTCCTTAGCGCCAGATGGTAATGAGATACACCTCCCTCACGGGCTGGAGCGCAGTCTTAGACAGGTGTCCAGCTCATGGTCTCTGGTCCGGCCCTCATCTGGAACAGGGTGGCTCCATCTTCTTAGACGAAACCCCCAACTTCTCAGCCACCACTGAATGGTCTCCTGTGCAATAGGCCCATAAACGCCAATAGTCTCCCAAGATCCAGCTTTATCTTGCTCAGTGTTGATAGGATTGACCCTACGCATGTTGGGGATAGACACGCCCTCATCGTAGTAGAATCCTTATAACCCCTAGAAAAGCATACTTTTCTGAGATTCAACCTGAGCCCCAAGCTCTTCATGTGGGTGAGAACAACATCTCGATGTTGAACCGCCAGTTCCCTGGATCGTGCTAGAATTAACCAGTCATCCAGGTAGTTTGGTACACAGATGCCCTGGAGTCACAATGGAGCCAGAGTGACATCCATGCACTTTGTGAAGGTGCGAGGGGATAAAGCTAGCGATATTTCTATGTGGAAATATGCACCTTTTAGATCTATCGCCACAAACCAGTCCTCGAACTGAATCTGTGGCACGATAAGTTTGAGCATCAGCATTTTGAACCTGTATGTCCGAAGAGTACGGTGCAGATCTAAAATTGGCCGCATACTCCCATCTTTTTTGTGGACCAGGAAATAATGGCTGTAAAAACCTCCCTCCCTTAGGGAACGGGGTACATGTTCTATGGGCCCATTGTCCAAAAGGGAACTTACTTCCTGCGCTAACGTCGGGCTTTGGTCTGTGCTGACTACTGTAGTGAGCACACCTCTGAACCGGGGGGGTCGAGCTATAAACTGGACCCGGTAACCCTTTTCTATGGTAGACAGAACCCATGGAGACACATTTGGCAGTAGTTTCCACGCTGCCTGATGGTCTTTTAGTGACGTTAACTATTCCACATTCTATTGGAAGGAAAGCATAAAATTTTCGTTGCCCTGTGACAGCTTGCTGACCAGAGAACACTGAAAACTTGGGGACTGCCTTGGCTAGGGGAGGCCCTACAGTAGCACTGGGTACAGTAGAACCTGCCCTAACAACCTCATGTCCCCTGATACGTCCTTCCACGGCCCCTCAGGGCCGCTCTTCTTTGCCTGCTTGGCCTTTATGACCATTCTCAGATCAGGCCTAGTAGCAGACCGTGACTATGGCTGCCCGGTTCCCCTGGCTGTCTGCGGGGGTTGGCGGGCTGCCATACTCACCTTCTGGGTCTCCCTCGCACTAGTGTTGGCCCGGACTCCACTCGTGGATGCCCGGGTGAGCTCAAGACAACAGGGAAGGAACTGACTTTTTTTAATGCCACCATATATCGAGCTAACTCAGCAGGTCTGCTTGGTAGGCCTGCAACACTGTCATTGTCTGCAGTGACCCACAAGCAAGACCACTACTGCATAGGCTTGCCCACCAATGCCACGGTGGCCTTATACGGTGGTTTGGATGCAAAGCCGGCCCCCCTAATTACCTGCTGTCAATGGAGAGAGGTAGCTCGCAAGCGCCTCCTCCACCTTCAGCATAGCTAAATAGCCATGCCATTCATTCCCCACAATGGCTGATTAATCCAACATTGTTGGGTTATAAATATGGCATATGCATAGTTTTCCCCCAGAAGCCTGATATTTTGTCATTCACTTCTGGAAGACAGGGGAGTTTCTACAGTGTGAGGGATTTACTTTCACTGGGGAGAAAAAGGCTCATCCAGCCTTAGTAATCACTTCAAGCAGCTTTTTATATGCTGCTCTCAATTTTTAGTACATCCTTCTGGCTCCTCTGCGTCAGAGAGAAATTATGACTATTATTTTTGTGTGTGTGTGGTCCCCCCCCCCCCCCTTTTGGCTTTCCATAGCTGAAGGAGGAGTCGCGACGCGAGCTCAAAATCCAGCGGAGAGCCGAACCCGGAAGACAGAGCAAGAGATAGAGCAGCGCTTGTCTCCGGCTCCTCTTCCGGATCCATAAGAGATCCCCCGATCCTGAGACGGCTAGCTGCCTTGGCAGCGGCCGGCCCAGATCCGTGAGGCTCTGAAACCCAACTCGCTTCGGCTTCCGAGAAGAGTGCGAATCGCGAGTCGAGCTGTTTAATGTAGGCATTACCATGCTCAGCCTCTCGAGGCTGCCATCACATACTAAACACTTCAGCCAGAAAGTGTGCACTATTCCCGTGATGAAACGGGACCAAGCCATAACACACTTCCTGAATTCTTTCTCGCTCATTACTTCCCTCTCTTTTCTTTTCTTTTTCTCTAAAAAAGGGATAGAAAAGTTTAGAGATTTTGGGAAAATATAGAGAAGAAATGAAGCGTTTTTGTCACACAAACAACAGACATACAGTCTTGCTGAAGATAATAAGGCTGGCGGCGTGGTTCACAGGTGCCATATATATCATGCGACGTGCTTAATTGCCACGTCACCTGATCATGGCAGGCCTATAAGTAGAGGCATGATTTTACACAAGCTTCAGATACCGGTCACGCGCAAGGCGCTCCCATACTGTTATGCTAAATACAACGTCTCGTTCCCTTTGAAAGGGAACACTCCTCAGTCAGACACTGAAACACCTTTAACAGGAGAAACTGACTAACTCAGAGTGTCAAGTCCCAGACAAAGTACAAAAACTATCAAATACTTCCCAAAGTTCATGCCCTATCCATCCATCCATCTTCTATACTGCTTATCCTTCCTTCAGGGTCACGGGGAAACCTGGAGCCTATCCCCAGGGAGCATCAGGCATAAGGCGGGGTACACCCTGGACAGGGTGCCGATCCATCACAGGGCACACTTACATACTGTCGCGACGGGCAGAGAGCCGGCGCACACAAGAAGGAAATCGCTCCTTCTCCAACTGCCGCACCGGCACAACGTGGGCAGCTTCGTGCCGAACATTCCGCCAGCCGGAAGGACCGCCGCGGCGGGGCGGGACTGACGCGACACCGGCCAGCGATTGGCGGACCCAACGGAGAAATTCCACCACTCAGGCGATGGCGGAGGAGGATAAAAGGGCACGCTTCCAGCTGTACGAGAGAAGAGAATACCGTAGCGACAAGACGGACTCCGTGCGTGTTTTCCAGCGACATAGCGACTCGCAATCACCGAGCTCGACGGTAACCTCACGCCCCACGCTAATCTCTCTCTCTCTCTCTCTCTCTCTCTCCCCACAAAAGGTGCAAGCGCGGACGAGATCGCCAGGTGGTGAGAGTCCCACCTACGGAGGACGCCGGCCCGGGAAAACCCTCGCCCCCGTCTCGGGAATCCCGCCTCCGCCACGGGTAGGCTACACCGGCAGTCACGCCTCCACAAGCCCCGCACTCATCCCCTCACAACCCACTCACTTCACCCTTGCACCAATAAACCAACCAATAAACGTTTGTGAACGTTCTTCTGCCTCCTGTGGGTCTGTACGCCGCCCTTCCCCGGGCTAATTCCTCACAATACACATTCACGCACTACAGACACTTTGGACATGCCAATCAGATCAGCCTACCATGCATGTCTTTGGACTGGGGGAGGAAACCGGAGTACCCAGAGGAAACCCCCGCAGCATGGGGAGAACATGCAATCTCCGCACACACATGGCTACGGTGAGAATCGAACCCCCGACCCTGGGGGTGTGCACTATCTTCTCCCTCAGCAAAGACTGACAAGATCAATTCAGAGAAAATCTTCAACAGCTTCAGGCTTTGAAAACACCAAAGAAGCTGATTAATTTTCAATACTTTCTCATTCCCTTGCCTGGATCATCAACATTCATCACCATTTCAAGAATGCACAAAGGCACTACACAATTGCTGCTATATACTTCACTCTTATGTATGTTCCACACACACAAAGGCACACACATACAGACATTCATTCACCTTTTTATACTTGTTTATATTTGGAGTTAATCCCCACTGCTGAAAATGCCCAAGACCACAAAATATACACAAAATATACTTTTGTGAAGCAACTACCTTATCTAACTGCGTTACATTACTAAGCTGGTTTACAAAGTTTATTGTTTTATTTAGGTAAATGCACACAAATTAGCTTATCTATGGTATATAAAAATGACACTTTGAGCTCTTAAAAGTGCACATCAATACTTAATTGTTAGAGCTTTTATATGTTTAAAGGTACACACTTTTGGCCCTCTCATTTGAATTTTAGTGTTATTTATCTGCTTATAATCATGAAGTTCTCTCATACTTTTCAGACTGAAGAGATTGATGAGCCAGAGTTCCACAGTTCCACTGTTCAGTTGGACAGTTAAAATACACAGAAAAAAAAACGTTATTTATATAAATAATTTTGAATTCATCTGTTCTTATGTTTAAGGATAAGATTAATAAGTTTCATAAGATTTAAAAAGATTAATAAGTTTATTAAGTTTATCAACTTAAAAGTTTTGAGGCAATAAGTTTCCTCAATTTTTTTTGACTTAGCAGGGTTTAAATTACTACTTTATGTGCCACTGTTATTGGTCAATTGTTAAAGAATATTCTTATTACTGTGCATAAAAAATGTGCTTTTTATTTAGAAATTGAAGCCTTTTCAGTCCAACATTTCGTAATTAAGAACAACTTAATAGTATAGTATGTTAACATTTGGTATTTGCAAGAGTTACTTTTTGTCAATGTTCAAAGATTCCTAATACTACATTAAAATTTCCAATTGACATTGTGACTTGCTAAACTGAATGTTACATGGAAAATAAAAATGGTTTAATACCAGCAGGAGTATCAATAAGAACGCAGAGTCCAGATCTATTCCTTTGACCATTTTTGTCATTAGACAATGTAATTTCTAAAGAAATAAATGCAAAATCACAAACACATCAATTCAAATAGAACGATACCATACATACATGCAAATAAATTCAAACAGGACAATACCATTAAAATATCAAAAACAAAATATAATTACATACAAACACCCTTAAACATATAAACCACAACAAATATAAACCAACAAATTAAATTATAAACAAATAAAAAATAAACAAAAATTTCACTGACCAATTGTCTCACAACTCGAAAAACTCTGTCAAATGAGTTATAAATAGTATAAATACGTCCTACCACAACTTTGCACAAACACAACTACAGTTGCAGTGTCAATGTACGCATCAACAAAAAAATTAAGAATATTAAGATACAGATAAATGGTGTTATGTGGTGTTAAGGTTATCATTATAGCAGTCATTATAGCATTAAAACATTTGCCAGTGTTGTTTAATACAGACGTTTTGTTTTAGAAAAACTGTTAAGTGTTTTGTGCAAATTAGTCTTTAATTAAGAACATCAGTGTTTCTCCAAAAACATAAACATAATAATTATTTATTAGGGCTGTATATCACCAAGAATCTGGCAATACAATAAGTATCACAATACAGAAGTTACAGTATGATATACTGCAATTCTGTAAGAAAGGCGATATATTGCAATATTTCTTGTTTTTTTAGGAAGATCTTATTTTTAAAAAAAAACTGTCATAAAGAACTCACCACCATATGCATAAAACCTGAGCAAAAAAAAAATTATTTAATCAAAACAGTGGGATCTGCATTTGCATGTATACCAATCGTTCTTTAAATATATATATATATATAGAGAGAGAGAGAGAGAGAGAGAGAGAGAGAGAGAGAGAGATGGATGGATGGATGGATGGATGGATGGATGGATGGATAGATAGATAGATATTTGTTTTTATATGTTCTTGCATCCTGCTTTAAAGGTTCACAGTTTTATATTACAGAAAGTGCATAGTCCACTTTATATTTAATACTGTAAAGCTGCTGCTGTAAAGCAATCGATTGTTTAAAGTGCTGTATAAATAAACGTGACGTGACTGGAGTGCTGAATTGCAGAGCTCGAGCAAAAACATATCTGTATCACAACGATCAAATACTTTTTTAATTGTTTTTTCACCGCAGTTCTTTTTACTGTTACTGAAAGGAAAGCATGCAGTACATATTGACATATTCTAACTAAACGCTCAGAAGCACGGATGGTGTCGGGATGTTAAGTGAGCTGTAAGATTCAATGTGTTTCCTGAGTATTGTAATTTAGCATGGCTTATTTTTCAAACAGCATGACTCTTGTCGATCTCCTTAATGGTTTCTTTATGGTGAAAAAACGTCCAGCTGTGGAAAAGGTATATCCTCTAAAATAAATGGCGCACTTAAATATAACATACTAAATAACATACTAAAAGCATGTGTGCAGGTCAGGACAATTTACAGGGTCATTAAAAAATTTTGTAGACACATTTAAAGAGGTTAAACTTTTTATTAATATTGTGCAGTCAACAAAACTCAAGAGTGTGTGTATGACATTTTAACACATCAAGTTATGATATACAAAGCAATACATTTCATTTTATTCATTACAAATATATATATTTTATACAGAAACACGCCTTGCCTGTCCTTCCTTTACATTTTCCGCAGAAAAAGGTAAAATGCTACAACTAATATCTTGTGTAATTGTTTATATTCATCATATGCAATATGCATAACACAAAATACATTTAAATCAAACACTTTAATCATTCTCCCTGTGATAAAATTAGGCTAATATTTTCGTTGAATAAAATAATAATAATAAAAAACATTTTATTAAGTTGCAATATGTTCTGGCTACTAACCATTTCCAGTTTTCACTTAACTTTTTTTTATGTTAATGCTGATGATGACACAGTATAGCTCAATGTGTAATGTGTACCTATTTGAAAATGAAAGTGTCCATAAAAAAAGTACAGTAAAGATTGTTCACAACTGGTAATCTGTTACACCAGTGCTTATCAAACCTGACCTGGGTTCCCCCCACCACTACCCATATTGGATGTCTCCCTCATCTAACACACGTGATTCAACTCATCAGCTCATTAGAGATTGCAAGACTTGAATTGGTTGTGTTCAATGAGGGAGACATAAATGTGCAGTGGCAGGTTTGAGAAGCACTGTGTTAGACCATTACTGTATGTGAGCTCCAAATATTAGATTTAGTGCACCGTTGAAGATAGGCCATACCAATGAGCTTATGCCACATATAGGTTACTTGTGTATTTTACCTTACAGAAAGTTCAATATTTCTCAGTGTTAATCAATAATGGTGTGTAATTGTTTCAGCTTTACAATGAATACCTTCAACAGTTGCTAAATCACAGGTGTTTCTTAAGTTAGATAAGTACATGGCTGCAGCCTGTAGTAAGTACAAAACCACAACGTTCACTGCTAGTACACTGACAGCTTAATTTTACCTAACATTATTTTATTTATCTGCTATACTGAAAGACCTTGTTAGGATATTGGTTTACTTAGAAAGAGATTGGCATTCTCCTCAACTCCTCATTATGCCTCTTTTGTGCTTGTCCCTGATAATTGCTGCTCGCAGCTATATTTAGGGGCCAAGCGCCAAAGGTGCATAGGCACCTATTGTAATCGCTAGTGTTTTCTTATTATTATTATCAGGGGTCAAGCCCCGAAGAGGCAAAGACCTCTATTGTTTTCGTTAGTTTCTTCTTCTTCTTCTTCCGCTCTTTAGTCTATGGCAGCCCATAGAACCACTTGTGGGAAAGTTATGAAATTTGGCAAACAGATAGAGGACAGTCAGATCTGTAAATAGAGCAAATTTGGAGTTTCTTTTTTTAATATTATTATTATTTCAGCTCAAACAAACAATCTCCAGTTTCATTTCTATTGAACATTTCTACTGAACATTCCTGCTGAACATTTCTTCTGACCATTTCTAGTGAACATTTCCACTGATTATTTCTGCTGAACATTTCTACTGAACATTTCTGCAGAACATTTCTACTGAACATGTCTGCTGAACATTGCTTTTTTTTCTCCTTTCTTTTTCCTAAATATTTCATTAAGAAGAAAAAACAAACCGAGCAACACACAGCAGAAATCATTCACAGTTTTTTTTTCTTTTTATACTAACAAAGGAAAACAAAATTAAAAGTACAAACAAGTGAAAACAAGCATTCTGCCTCTTTAGTCGAAATAAGATTAAATTCTGTCTGCAAGTCGAGACACTGTTTAAGAAGTTCTGGAGAGGGGTTCAATGCACATCTCTGATCGAGGTTAATGATAGCAGATGTAAGTTCATTAACCCTAGCAGTATGTTTTTTATTACAGAGAGCAGAGTAGGAAATAATCTGCCCTCTGATATAGGATTTAAGTGTCTCCCATAACAATGAATAAGAGGTGGAGTCATTCTGATTGAAGAAAAGAAAGTCATCAATAGAAGTAGAAATGAACTCACAGAATTCACTGTCTGCCAAAGAAGAGAATTAAATCTCCAAGGCGGTGGGCTATGTTTATAAATAGAAAGATGAATATCTAATTGTAGAGGCGCGTGATCAGAAATTACAATACCCAGATAGTCAGAAGTAACTACACAAGAATCAAGAGTGCTGTCTATAAAAAAATAATCAATCCTCGAATAGGAATAATGCACCTGAAAGAAGAAAGAAAACTTTTTTTTAGAGAAGGGTTACGGGATCTCCAGGGATCAACAAGACCGTTCTGACACATAAAATTGGAAAATGTTTTAGACATAGCAGATTGATTCAGAGAACGGGGATTAGACCGATCCAAGTTTGGGTCAAAAACACAGTTTAAATCTCCCCCGAAAATCAACAGGTGAGTATTTAAGAAAGGGAGATTGCTCAACAATCTATTAGCAAATTCCACGCCATCAAAGTTTGGAGTGTATACATTTACCAACAACACCTGTCTTTGCATTAGAGTACCAGCAACTATAATATATCTACCGTTCACATCAGCAATAACGTTAGTGGAGGAAAACTGTGACCTTTTGTCAATTAAAATAGCGACCCCTCTTGCCTTCGAATTAAAATTCGAGTGGAAGACTTGACTCACCCAAGGGCAGTGTAACCTATGATGATCTTTAATATGTAGGTGAGTCTCCTGTGAAAATACTATATCGGAGTTTAAATGTTTCAAATGTGTAAAAACCTTAGATCTCTTGACAGGATTACCCATACCTCTGACGTTCCAACTAATAAATCTTAAAGGCGTGCCTGTCCCAGCTATGCTGGGATCCATATTACTACTAACCATTTAAATAAAGTAAACCATAGGAATATAAATAGCCAATTAGAGCCGAAGTGGGACCTCCTCCGCCTCCCCCTCCCCCCAACAATCCCCCAAACAGACATACACCCAAAGTCTCTATAAAACAAAGGAGACAGCAGTCTTTTCCCACAAAAAACAAAAGTTGTCCACAATGTGAAAACAACTCGGAGAGTAAGCTGAACTAACCAACAAAATTAACTAAACAAAAATTTCCAGTAAGAGAAAAAGCCCTTACTGACTTCAAGTCTGATAAACAGTCTGCGCACAATAACAAATATAATGTCTTTAACTTTTAAAGACTTGTAACAAATAATATAACAGTGTAGCACTTAAAACCGAGGAAAAAACACTAATACAATTAAATAAACAGAAACTCTAACCCAGTCAGAGCCTCAAAACAGAGAACCACGTTAATACAGAAGTAGATTTAAGAGGAGTGAGTCCACAAAATCTAGGCGAAGTAATGCAATGACAATATCTTCAATAAAAATCCAAATACTGTAGAGCTGGAAGGCCGAGTGCAAAAAATAAAAATAAAAGAAGAGCGAAAAAGACGAAGCTGTGTAGATGATGCAGTTCACCCCGATATCAAGAGTTTAACATAGTCTCCTGCTTCCTCCGCTGAAATAAAGTCCTTCTGAACACCGTTATATGTAATGGATAGCCGAGCTGGGTAAAGTATTCCATAGTGAGCGCCCTCAATACCACGAAGTTGACGCCAAACCTCGTTAAATGCGGCTCGGGCCCGGGCTATCTTTGCTGTGTAGTCAGGGTAAACGGATATGATCAAATCCCTCACTTTAATCCGCTGGGGCTCTCACGGTGTAAAATATCAACACAGTCACTGTGATTGTGGAATCTGCACACAATAGCTCATGGTCGTTCACCAGGCTTGGGCTTCGGCTGAAGGGTCCAGTGGGACCGGTCCAAAACCGGCTCCTTCTCCAGACCAAACGCCTCTTTTAACAAGGCCGCTACAGCAGCAGTTGTACAGGTGTCAGCGCCCTCTGGAACTCCCACTATCCTAACGTTTTTGCACCGTGACCTCGACTCTAAATCCTCACATTTATTCTCTAATTGAGTCACGGTCGCAGTGAGAGACTTGATAGTAGTCTTCATGTGAGCTATGTCATCGGTACCTTTCAGTGTTGATATGGTAGCCTCGGTAGCAACTTTATCACTACCCAGCTGTATTTTCATGGCTTGCAGGTCAAGCTGGATAGTAGACAGCACATCCCCAAGAGTCTCCTGGAGCTCCTTTTTAAAAATATCAGCAATGTCCTTCCTCAGTGAAGCCAGCAACTCAAACTTGAGGGTGGCGAAGTCAAAGTCACCGCTTGGTGATGCGGATTCAGGGGAAGAAGGAGACTTGCTCGCGGCACACACACTAGCCCTCAGTTGTGTCTGAAGTCTACCATGGGTTTTCGTGTTCTTTCCAGACATTTTAACATACCACAAAGTTAAAAGTGCAAACAAAGAAACGGAGTAGAATAAGTCAAAATCTATTGTATGACCGAAAAGCGCTAATTAATTACAATTTTAATCGAAATCAGCAGGAGCCTCCAACTTCGCGTCCTACTGCATCGAACTCCAAATTCGAACTCTAAATTTGGAGTTTCTAACTCAATCCTTCTAGTGCCACCAACTGTCCAAAGTTGCACTCACTTTTATGTTAATAACTTTTGAACTTTGAGTCCTAGAAACGAAATTCGTTTTTCATCTGATTCCTTGGCTCAAGCCGATTCGATCGCACTATGACGTCATTTTCCATAATTAAATTTTTTTGCCATTTTGAATTTTCTGAAAGACCTACTTTTACTAACTCATCCTAGGCCGTTTGTCTGATTTGCACAATGATTGGCTTGCATAATCTTTAGACAGTGACGACAAAACTTTATTCATAGAATTTTGATAAGCCATAATGTTTTCGAATGGCGTTTCAATGATTTCAACGGAAAGCACGGCAAAATGGATGAATTCAATGAAGAACGTGCAAAATTTGTCTTGAGGCTGTATCTCTGCAACACTTTGAGGGATTGTGACGAAACTTGGTAAGTGTCATCATGATTATGCCCTGAAGTTATCTGCAGCATTTCAGTGCACTGCCCTCTACTGGTCAGGAGATAGAAAAATGGCTTTTTGGCTTATAACTTTTCAATGCTTTCCTGCATAATAACCATCATCCCCAGATGCTACCTGTGAATTTTCAGAACAATGCCACATACTGGACAAAAATTCTAAGAAGTAGCTATTTTTAGTTAATTTTTAAAATTGATGGGTTTTTTTTGTTTTGTTTTTTTAGCTTTTTGGCTGTTGGTGGTTGTGTAGGTGGTGTTCAAGTGTCCAATAGAGGTCCTGTAAGAAAATTTTCTCTACACCATTCTGCAAGCTGGTTCACATCCTGTTTGCTGACTCATTGTTGTTGCTGATAAGGCCCAAAACTGTAGTGTCATTAGCAAACTTGATGATGTGATTTGCACTGTACTTTGCAGTCATAAGTCAGCAGGGTAAACAGCAGTGGACTGAGCACACATCCTTGGAGAGTGTGGTAGTGGTCAGTGTGGTAGTGTTGAAGGTGGTGTTGCTCCTAATGGACTTGGGTATCCAATCCAGGATCTAGTTGAGGGGGTGGTCAAGCTGAATTTTCCTATCAGCTATTGTGTTACATTCTGAACTGATGTCTATGAACACCGTCCTTACATAATTGTAAGGTGAGTCAGAGAAAGGTGGATGGTAGCAGATACAGCATCCTCTGTTGATTGGTTAGGACAGTAGGTGTACTGAAATGTCCATTGTAGTGGAAGACTGTTCTTTATGTGTTGCATGACTAACTTGAAGCATGATTCACTTGAAGCACTTCATGATGATAGGTGTGTGTGCAATGGTCCAGTAGTCATTCAGGCAGGATGCATATGATTACTTTGGCACAGGGATGATGGTGGTTACAGTAGGTAGTCAACCAGAATGCCTATGACCGTTGTGTGTACTGCCACCTCAAGGCCATGGCGGTAAATACAAACCAGTCACACGTGAAAGTCATTCGCAAAATTACCACCAGATGGCCAAAGAGATGGTTTGCAAAAGACTGGAGTTGTGTTGCTTTCGTGGAATAAGTTAATAGTAATAAAAATATGCCACTACATTGTTTTTATTTTGTCAAATAAAAAATCAGCAGTGACAAACTTGATGTTATTGTTAGAATAAATAAAAAGCCTATTAGAACAATGCGCCATTAAAAGCTTTTGATTTGCAAATGTGCCACAATCATTCAGTCGAAGTCATCCCCTATCCAGAAGTGAAATCTTCAACTCAACTCTGCATTGAAGAGTTTATGTAACTCAGACAGCCAAAAACAAAGAGTTGTGCACACATGTCCATGTTTGCAAGTATATCACATTCAAGCAGTTATATTTTATATAAATGCATACATTTGATCTGTGTCTGCATGGGCGTAGATTTCGTTTGAATATTGGGGGGTGGGGGTGGGTGGGGGGGTGTTGAATTGAAGTGTGAATGGGTATGCTTCCTGATATTTCTTTTTTTTTAATTAGATGAAAAGAAGTGAAAAACAGTGAAAAAAAATAAGCTTTGTTATATGCAGTGCCATTACATAATTTTCCTCTGCTTATCTATCTTTCTATCTATCTACCCATACATTCATCTGTCTGTCAAATCTATCTATCTATTTATCATCCACAAGCATTTATGATGAAGTGATTGCTTCATTACAACAGATTACACAGGGCATAACAGTCCAAATGAATACAATTGATGCTTTTCCGACAAGGTTACATCAATCAAGAACCACTTCTCAGTTAATGACTGATGCCTGAAAGTGCCTACTCAGCGAGGCACAAGGTCCCTTTCCAGAACCTTCAAACTGACTGTCCCTCAATGGTGGAATGAACTTCCAACCTCAATCTGGACAGCAGAGTCTGTAACTATCTTCAAAAAATGGCTAAAGGCCCACCTCTTCCGTGAACACGTAACTCCCTGCTTGCCCCCCCCCCCCCCCAATTTTTTTAAAACAAAAAAAAACATTACACTGGCTCTTATACCTCTACCCTGTGTATTTTCCTTCTCTAGAACTCAATTAAAAATCTTGTATAGTAGCACTACTTGTATTGTTCTCTGCTTGATATATCGCTTTGCTTGTATTTCCTCATTTGGAAGTCACTTTGGATAAAAGCATCTAAAATGCTAAATACATATCATTTATTGTGTGATTTTAAGTTCCACTGTAGTGCACAGTGTGAACACGATGTCCAGTGTGAACAATCTTGTTATTGATAATAATGGGAACTATTAAAATAAAATTTTGCATAAAAATAATATAACACAAGGCAGTTTTTCACTAACTTGTTATTGTTAAATAGTTATGGCTAAATTGCAATGAATTATCAAGCGAGCTAGCTACAATATATGTGGAGTGTGGTTAGCTAGATTACACCATAATGTGTAATGTTCCCCTAATGTTTGCTTAAAGTTCCCATAACGTTCTCTTAACCTATATATTCATCATTTATTTTTAATATCCATACATTCCCTTGTCAGAAAATCCTATTGGAATTACAGTTTATCCTACAGGATCTTTTTTGATTTTTAGAATCTTGTTGGATATTGTGATTTTTTAAAAAGGAATTTCAGTTTATCCTGTAGGATCTTATTTGATTCTTAAAATTCTTATAAGACACTGTGATTTAAAAAATGGAATTTCAGTTTATCTTGTAGGACAGTGGTCACCAGCCCTTTTCCTTGAGATCTACTTTCCTGCAGGTTTCATCTCCAACCAAAATCTAACACACCTGTTTCAGTTGATCAAAAGCTTCTTAAGGCAATGATTAGTGGACATGAATTGGGCACGAAGTGGGCATGATTATGGTTGGAGATAAATATTCAGGACGGTAGATCTCCAGGAAAGGGGTTGGTGACCCATGCTATAGGATGTTATTTGATTTTAGAATCTTATTGGAAACATCTTAAATGGATCTCATTAAAATATCCTGTAAAAGTTGTCCTACAGGATATTTATGTCTTGTCTTAAGATAATTCCTATAGGAATCTTATAGGAATGGTTCCAAAATATGATAGAAATTCTAATTAGAATCCTGTACAAGTTTCTTATTGTAATCCTTTAGGATTTTTTGACAAGGGTCCATGCATCATTAATCATAAATAAAAACAAATCAGTCTATATAAATAAATAATCAGCACACAATATATGTTTTTGTTGATCCATTGTTCACATAAAATAACAAGCCACGACTCTCAGGACATTCAAAACCATAATTATCATTCTCTCAGGACATTCAAAACCATGATTAAAAAACAAACAAACATGAAAACCTTTTCACAGATAATTTGCAAGAACAGTAAAAGAACATTTTTTTTTATTGTAACTATAAAAACAGATAACTTATCAACTTCTCCACTTGAAAAAACAGATTCACTTCTTCCATCACTGTCATCTGCAAATTTAACAAAGAAATTTTAAAAAGCCAAAGAAAGTTACATGTTCATTAGATTAAACAATCAGAATTAGATGAACAATTAAATAAATAAATAAATACACTTTATTGTATAGGCTCAAGTGCAGTGTCGCAATATGAAGTGATTTTAATATTGACACGAGCTGATATTTTAGTTTAAATATATACAAAACAGGCTGAGATTATTTAATAAAAGCAGATCTCCCTCATTCTCTCCCGCTTCTCACACTAACTGCTCTCACAGTCAGCGACAGGCAGGCTGGGCTTCTTTTTTGTCAGAAACCACTACCTCTCGAACTCTGTGGTTAAAACAAAAATGCTCATTTAAAAAATTAGCTTCACTGATTAACGTTATGCTGCACTCCATTCAAATCAGATCTCTGTGGTGAAGTCTCCATGCACTTTGCAGCCAGGACACAGCATTAGCTTTATTTACAACAATTAATGACTGTGGCTGTGTGGCACGACCAAACATTATAGGTTTTACGTGTCAACCGCCATATTTTACTTCCATGAACTGTGCAACTTTGTTGTGATGTATGAAACCTAACTAATTAGCCAGCTAGCTAACTACCATCCAACACTGCTTAGCCTCAGTGACTAGCTAATAAACTAACTAGTGTGTTGTTGTAGCTAACTAGCTTCCTAACGTTAGACAAAGAGAAGTTAAGTGACAGCAACACTAATGTCCTTTGAGACTTTAGTTAAAGTGCTGAATAGGTACTTTCCATTGAAACTTAAGTGGACGAAGATGATAAAAATGCACTGTCTATAAACCTGCCAGAAATGGTTAAAGGAGTTGAATTTCAAACATACCGACTCAGCTGATGACTCATCTATGGTTTCTAGTTTGCATGTGTGGTGATCTATGTAGCCAGCTGTGTATTCCCCCAAATCTGTGGTGTGGTTGTATGTAGCAGCCTCTCCGTACATATTCCAGTTTGTGTGCTCAAAACTGAAAGTGCTGAAATGGCTCACTCACACCAGGTTTTCACCCGTTTCAGAACTGGGCAGCACATTGTAGAAGTGGTCTGTATGCTGGGATTAGCATGACAGAGATGTGGTCTGTGCAGCCAAGGTGGGGTGCAGCCATATAAGCACCATGAATGTTGATGTAAGGTTTATATAGTATCTACTTATACAACTGTACACCAAAGCATTTATATTATATAGGTCTTTTCATTAAAGTCATTGGTAATCATTGTAATTAAATATTTGTGTATTTTTGTATAATGCAAATAAACACATTTGAACATGATGGCAGTTCTCAGAGTCATCCTTGGGTCATCCCAGCTGCCAGAGGGTAATTTTCCTTCTTGACTGCCTGCAACAGTGACTGATTTAGATGGTCAGATAAGAAGGTAGTCTCAGCTCGTGGACCCCTTCTCTGCAATCATGCTGACTGTTTGTACAGTTCCCCATCAATGTGTGCTTGTAATCACCCCAACGACTCATGCTATTTATCTACTGATGAAACAGGGATATTGTCCCCTCTGGAATCCACTTCTTCTTCTATTCAGGTGGCCAGATATCTTTGTTATTCACCCCTTTGCATGTGATGCAGAGTTGAAACTTGAACAGGCTAACAGAACCTTTAGAGAAAAGGGATCACTGCTCATTCCTGGTGCCAAGTTGAAGTCTGATATCTATGAGGGGTTGATTCAAGAGATCAGGCAACACAAAGTCTATGTTACTTAGCAATATTTCTGAGATGAAATAAGTCCTAGTTATATATATATATATATATATATATATATATATATATATATATATATATATATATATGTATATATATACATACACACACACACACACACACACACACACACACACTCTATCGTTTCTCAAGAAATGTGCTCAAAAAAACTTTACTACCAATTCCATTCTTTAATTTAGTACAGCTCTGTCGTTACACAGATCAAAACCTTGTTTGGTTTTGGTTTGGTCAAAAATTTGTCCTACAAAGGACAAATTATTCCAAAACCTGCAATGATTGAGATTGTAAACAAGGCTACAGTTGTCAGGACATCTCAGTCAGCAAACTGAGTTTCCCAAAATACACTATGGCATACAAACATGGCCGCCACAGACTACACATCCAAAAATACACGACTTAAATACTAGTGCTCATTTAACCAAAATATGAAACAAATGCAAACAGTCATGTGACATGGGCCAGTGTGGTGCAGTGGCTGATGGGAAACATAGTTCGGCGATGATTTCGGCATGACCATGGCAAGAGTAGGATACAGTTGCCAAAGAGATAACTAAAACTTGAGTTCTATTTCAAATATTTTAATATTCTCAAGAGCAAATTCTATTTAAGTTGGTAACTAAATTTGGTACCTAAAGTAGCACATGTCCGTCATATGTAAAACAATGCTCAGTTTTACATTTATGGTTTAACTTGGCAGTCAAAGTGTTGTACTTCCTGCATCTTTAATCAATACTATACTCAGCATAAAAAGAAACATCCCTTTTTCAAGAGACTGTATTTTAAAGATAACTTTGTAAAATACAAATAAGCGTTACAGATCTTTATTGGAAAGGATTTAAACAATGTTTTTCTTGCTTGTTCAGTGAACCATAAACAATTATTGCACATGAACCTATGGAACAGTCCTTAAGACACTAACAGTTTACAGGCAGTAGGCAATTAAGGTCACAGTTACAATAACTTAGGACACTAAAAAGACCTTTCTACTGACTCTGAAAAACACCAGAAGAAAGATGCCTAAGGTGCCTGCTCACCTGAACATACCATACGCCTGCTGCATGGAGGCTTATGTCTCAGTTGTTGAATGTTTTTATGTTAATACAAATATTTGCACATTTACGCATGGAAATAAAAGCAGTTTAATGTGAGATGGCATTTCTTTTTTTGCTGAGTATATTTTCTTCAGTTGAAATACAGAACAACAAACTCAAAGTAAATGTTTAAAATGTTTAATGTTTAACAATGCTGGCGATCCCGTGTGCTGTGCCATTGCTTTCCAGATGTTATTTGGGTAACCTTAACCTTAAAAATTTTGCATGCTCTACTGGAGATATAACCTTGTGCTCTTTTTCCTCCCTTATATGGTGGACCATACATTACATTTCTTTCAACAGACACATCAGTGTTGTGCTCTCGAGATTTTAAAACTGCAACAAATTGTGTAACTCACAATTTGTGTTGTCTTGTTCCACCCACACAAACAGTGAAGGTGTTTTTTTAAGTTGAAGATTATATATTATAAACCAACAATGTATTTGCTAATTTTTATTTTGATTACACAGATAATGTAAGTTTGGTGTTTTGTCCTTTGTCTTGAAAACTTTGTCAAATACAAATAGAGAATATAAAAAAACATACTAAAATAAATAAAATTCTATGTCTGAATGACATAGGCTGTTTAATATCTTGAGGGAAAATTATGCCTCTCCCTGGTCACATGGAATGAGCCATAAATAATTATGAGATCAGTGAAGTTTTTTGTATCCTCCTCTTTGAATAGTTGGGTCACTATCCTAAAACACTTGATAACAACAGTACAGTTGTAGGGGTCAATTGTATAAAGATGGCATTTCAGAAAGATATACAGCAGTGATACCATTATAGATTATTATAATATTTCTACATAAACAATTCTAGAACACTGTGAGTGTTTGGGTCTTCACTATGACAGTATGAAGACTTAATGTTTAGTATAAAAACTTAAAAGTTGGTCCACACATTAAATGTCTTTTTGAAACAAAATAATAATAATAAAAAAACATATAGCCAAAGAACATAAAACCTTTTAGCACCCTGTGAGGATGATGAAAAAACTTTATGACAGAGAGAGAGAGAGAGAGAGAGAGAGAGAGAGATTAAATGATGGCTAAATACTAGACTGATTACTTGTTTGATCTTATTCTTTATATAAAAAGTTTATTTTATCCACCATTTCAATTATCTTAGAGTACAATACCACTGAATAACAATGTGCTCAAATGTATTAGTCAGGTACTTTGAGGCTTTACTGCCACATTACTACTGAGATGCTATATCGATGTTTAGCATAATTTGTTATCCACTCTCATTTCCTCATGTGATACTGAAGTTCACAATGTATGAGTAAATAACCATTTAGACTCCCAAAAATATTGTTTGCATGATTGTTGAGAATAATTTTATGGTATTGCTGTTTTATGGAACAAACATGCTACTGAGAAGAAGGTTTTTTTTTTTTTTTGCTAACTTGTCTTCAAAACCTTCCAAAACACTAAATAATTACCTTCTTAATACAGTATTTTAATAAATGTCACAGTTTTACTCATGCTGACTCATCCTCTACACTTTCTATTGTATTAAACTAAGCATGTCTCAGTTGTACCCTTTGAAGCAGTAGACCCCATACAGTTTGTGTTTCTTGTCTGGGAAACCGGAGAAGCGCACAGCAGCCTCTGTGGGGCTACAGCGGCGACGTGGACGTGAGATGGGGTAGCGCACACTTCCATCAGCCAGCCAGCCAACATCACAACGATCATAGCCCAGCAGCTTCCATGCTGCATACATTTGGCCCACCTTAGCAATCTGAGCACCATCCTTTTGACATGCCAGCACTGCTTCATCATATGTCATCTTCAAAGATGGTGTAAGGTAGTAGAAACGCCCTAAAGAGTCCAAAATAATGTTCATAAATGGAGTGTTAAGGTTCTAAGATTCTGTTTTTTTAGCATTAACATTAAGGGTTTATTTTTAACATTGAGGGTTTATTTTCTATTAAGACAATTCAGGATGGATAGTATGTATCTAGAGAAAAGCATCTGCTTCAGTGCTGGACTATGCAGGTTTGGTATAGAGTGACAGTGATGATTTTGCCTACTCCAGTTGTAAAGGTTAATGTCATAAAATGGCCATTAAAATTTGGTAAAGGTAACTTTTATCTTCAACTGGGAAAGCTGTATTACAATTTAATCAATGCAATTTGTGCCTTAATAAAATTAGCTTATACCAACAATTATACAAACCTTTGTACTTTGATGTGAAACAGAAGACATCATATCTGTTCTTTTCCTTGTCTTGCATTCCATAATTCCTTATGCCAGGGATTGTGTTCTTCCCTCCACATGGCTCTCGAGGTTTGGTGATTGGGTACTGCACTGATCCATCACTAAGCCAACCAGCATTGCACCAGTCTAGCCCTTCCCTCCAAGCATCATACAGCTGGTCAAAGGAGGCCATGATGGCATCCTGGTCTTGACAGGCTTTCTCAGCATCTTGGAAGTTCAGGTTGTAGCGGCCATGAGGTGGGAAATACGGGAAAACTACACCTGCAGAAAGATTTCTCAGTCAAGTCCTTTGTTAGGCAGCCTGGTATCTTTCATTATAGTCTTATATATGATATTTAATATTCTATTTAGTATTACAATCTATCACCTTAATATAAATTTGGTCTAAATGAATAAGGTTTACCCCCTGATTTGTCACATCATGCTCTTGTCCTGCTAATTTGTGATTTTACACATCCCGTGATTCAGTCATTCAAGAATTTATAAATGTGCCATTATATAACAGTAAAATAGTTTGACCTAAATATGGAAAAACTATTTATTTAGTTAGGGAAAAGGGAAAAACTATTTATTTAGCTTGTATTTTAGACTTAATTCTTTAAAGTTTTAGATTATTAAGAAAATAAACCCGTTTACTACAGTCCTACTATAAACCTGAATGGGTGTAAATGCCATCAAATTAAAGCCTTAATTAGAATTTGCCTAAACACTGCTTTGGAAATAAGGTGGTATATCTTTTACTTATTGAAGAAAATTATTTTCACCTCCAAACTGCTTACACTAGCTTTTTGAACCAGCTAGTTAAGTGTGAAATGTTAAGTTCATAATTATGTTATAACACTGTTACATTTGAAAAAATAAATAAATAAAAAAAAAATAAAAATAAAAAATAATAATAATATAATAAATAAATGAATAAATAAATAATAATAAATTGTGACATTGTTACCTTGCAGATTGAGGGACACCACTGCAGTGCCATCCTCCAGACTGTCAATCACCTCACATTTGTATCTCCCATAGTCCTCCAATGTTATCTCACTAATGACCAGTGACGCATCATTCTCACTGGCACCACGTAGATGCACACGGCCATGGAAACTACCATAGCTCTTCTTATGGAAACCCATAGCTACAAAAACATCAATCTCTTTCAGATAATCTGATGTTAACTTAGTCCACTTTATCCTCATTTTAGGATTGGGGCCAAATGTGGGGTTCCTTTGAAACGTGCATGGCAGTGTTACATTTCCCCCCCGGTAAGACACCACTTTGGCTTGTTCTGTCTTAACAGACAATCCAGGCCCATTTTCTGAAAAAAAGGAAGTGTAAAAAGCTCCTTAATATTTGAAAACAAATCTAAAAAGTATTTACCATGTTTAAATGGCATTTTTAGTTCATACAGTGGTGTTTGAAATCTAGAATTCTAGATGCAACTAGCCTCAGCACACAAGTCCTTCTACCAAAGAATGGTTAAAAAAGAATAAAGTTAATGTTTTGGAATGGCCAAGTCAAAGTCCTGACCTTAATCTAATAGAAATGTTGTGGAAGGACCTGAAGCAAGCAAGCAGTTCATGTGAGGAAACCCACCAACATCCCACAGTTGAAGTTGTTCTGTACTGAGGAATGGGTTAAAATTCCTCCAAGCCAATGTGCAGGACTGATCAACAGTTTAGTTGCAGTTATTGCTGCACAAGGGGGTCATACCAGATCCTAAAAACAAAGGTTCACATACTTTTGCCACTCACAAATATGTAATATTAGATCATTTCCCTCAGTAAATAAATGACCAAGTATAATATTTTTGTCTCATTTATTTTATTGGGTTCTCTTTATCTACTTTTAGGACTTGTGAAAATCTGAACACTTCTAAAGGGTTCACAAACTTTCAAGAACCACTGTGTCACGTATCGTGACGCAACGGAGATAAGGTAAGATGCAAGTGCAGGTTGAACAACAGTTTTATTTACAGAGAGACAGGCAGACAAATCCAAAACGTGATCCAAAAACGGAATCCAGTAACATGCAAGGTTCAGGCGATCGGCAAACAGGCATAAACGAGGCAAGGGAGGAATCAACGTCGTGGTCTCGGGATACAGGGTCGATATACCAAACATGAAACAGAAACAGCAGCGAGGGACTGGTAGCGGAGAAACCAGCGTGAACTTAACAAACGAAACTACACGACATGAACTATGAACTAAGACTAAGAAACGAAACATGAAACTATGACTATAACTGTGGCTCTCTATCGTAAGGACTCTAAACTAATCGACTATCTGACTCATTCAACATTCTGCGTTGTGTGCTGGGAGGCGCGCCGTATATATGTGGAGATAATCAGCGTTGTAACGGCTGACGGCTGAGGGCAATTCAGACACACGTGAGACTACAACCAATGACAGAACGGGGAGGAGACATGACAGAAACATAAACAAATGCACGTGTCGAAATGTCACGATTGTCCACAAGGGAAAAGCAGGTGCTCGCGCACCTGCTCATGCACGCGCGCTCACATGCTCCACAGTGCGCTGCTTAAAGGGGAACTCGTGACACACTGTAGATCATTGTACAAATGACAGTCTCTTGTAACTATTTGTAAACAACAGTGATCTTTGTGTTCTAGTAAAGAAAAAAAACAGCTAATAAATAATTAAAACTAAAATTAGAGACACTCTCTTAACAGCCAAGTATAAGACATTTTATTACTGCTATAAAACAATTTTTTATTAGTTTTATAATAACAAAGAATTTTCACGGCAAAGCCTTGTTTATATCAAGTCAGTGAATTAACTGTGAGACCTTGCTTGTGGTCTAAGTGTATAAGTGTCTAAGTGTCTAAGTGTATGAATGATCATGATTGCTACATTTCAGAAAAACCAAACCACTCCTGAATGTTTGTGAATAGAAAATTCAATGTGGGCCAATTATCCACTAGTGGGAAAGTAGCTTTCTCTATTCTTTCTTTAGTTGAAGTGAATTAATCAAAATCATCCAATGTCCATTAAGCCAGCTGAAAGTCTTTCTAATAAAGACTACAGTCACTACACCTATTCTTAGCTATATGTTGGCAATTCATAAATCTTTGTACAGTTTGGCTTAGGCAAATTCCTCCTAATGTGAAAATGTGAAATTTAGTTAATACCAAATATATTTCAACAAATCAGGGTGGCAAGATTTTTCAGCTTAAGTTTGCAAATGAACCTGGCCTTCATACTAGATTACAGGTACCGTTGGAATTATTTGCAATCCTTCATGAAATTAAGCAAAAATAAATGTATAAAATTTATCCCATTCAATGAAGGGAATTTAATGCTTATCCATATGGGGTTTTCACAATTTAAAAAAAAAAAAAAAAAAATTCAATAATTTCGTAAGTAGTACAGTTTATTTCTACAAAAGCCTGATTTTACAGTTATTGGCAACGCCACAATTAACATTTGGTGAAGCCCCCCTGGACTATTGATGCTTTAGGGCTGTTTTGCAGCCAGTAGTCCAGGGTACTCTGATCTTCTTCCTGTAAAATTGGAGAGTTTACAGGATATCAAGACTGGAGACACTTGTAGAGTATCTTGCATACTCCTCTATCCACAATATTTTAAGTTTCTGTCTTCAGATCAGACAACAGGTTTTCAAAAGAGTTACAAAAAAACTTAGATTTGTATTGCAAAACACTGACTTTATGTTCCTGCCATCATTTCTGTGTTAATTTCATAAAAGCCAAGCATGCCCAGCTGCGAAACAGCCCCAATACATACAGTCATGAGAAAAAGAAAGTACAGTCTCCTTCAATTCAATATTTTTATTTATCAGAGCCTAAATAACAATTGTGTGATCTTCACCAAATTCTATAGACCAACAAATAACCTCAATTGACAACTAAAACACACAACAGATTTCAATATGTAGTCATTCTTTCCCAAAAAATAATAAACCAACATTCAGAAATCATGTGGGGAAAAAAAATAAGTACATCCTTCCTACTTCCACACTTATTAGGAGAGTAATTAGCAGCCAGGTGTTAATAACAAATGCACAAGATTAGTTAATCATAAAGAATTGTGACTAGCTCTATACAAGCTGAACTTTTGGCAGTTTGGTGTTCTGGAGCACAAGTCCTAAAAGTAGATAAAGGAAATCCAATTAAACAAATGAGAAAAAATATGATACTTGGTCATTTATTTATTTAGGAAAATGATCCAATATTACATATCTGTGAGTGTCAAAAGTATGTGAACCTTTGCTTTCAGTATCTGATGTGACCCCCTTGTGCAGCAATAACTGCAACTAAAAATTAATGGTAACTGTTGATCAGTCCTGCACATCAGCTTGGAGGAATTTTAGCCATTACTCACTTCAACTCTGGGATGTTGTTGGGTTTCCCCACATGAACTGCTTGCTTCAGGTCGTTCTACAACATTTCTATTGAATTAAAGTCAGGACATTGACTTAGCCATTCCAAAACATTAACTTTATTTTTCTTTAACCATTCTTTGGTAGAACTTGTGCTTAGGATTGTTGTCTTCCTGCATGACCCACTTTCTCTTGAGATTCAGTTCATGGACAGATGTCATGTAATTTTCCTTTAGAATTTGCTGGTAAAATTCAGAATTCATTGTTCCCTCAATGATGACAAGCCATCCAGGCCCAGATGCAGTAAAGCAGGCCCAAACCATGATTCTACCACCAGCATGTTTCACATATGAGGGAACACCACCTTAAGCTCAATCTGGCAAAATCTGAGCTTCTCGTCATCCCAGCCGGTCCCTCAGTCAACCACAACCTCACTGTACAGCTCGGCTCAACCACACTCAAGCCTACCACAATGGCCAGGAACCTTGGGGTGATTCTTGATGACAGCTTGACCTTTACAGACCACATCTCAACAACTGCATGGTCCTGTAGGTTCATCCTGTAAAACATCAAGAAAATCAGACCCTACCTCACTGAACAGGCTACACAACTACTAGTCCAGGCTCTAGTTATCTCAAAACTGGACTACTGCAACTCACTACTATCGGGCATCCCAGCCAGCTCCATCAAACCCCTTCAAATGATTCAGAATGCAGCAGCACACCTCGTCTTCAACCATCCCAAGAGACCCCATGTCACACCCCTCTTCATGTCCCTCCACTGGTTTCCTGTAGCCACCCGCATCAAATTCAAGGCCTTGATGCTCACCTACAAGACCTTGTCTGGAACAGCACCCTCCTACCTCAACACTCTCCTGAAGTGTTATGTTCCCTCACGCAATCTGCGATCAAAAATGACTGATGCTTAATAGTACCTACTCAGCGTGGCTCAAGGTCCCTTTCCAGAGCCTTCAAACTAACTGTTCCTCAGTGGTCGAATGAACTTCCAACCTCAATCCGGACCACAGAATCTGTCACCATCTTCAAGAAACAGCTAAAGACCCACCTCTTCCGTGAACACCTAACCAACCCCTAAAATAAATAAATAAATAAATAAAATTGAAAAAATTTTAAAACTTACATTCTGGCACTTACACCTCTACTCTGCGCACTTTGCTTCTTCTGGAACTCAATTAATGGATCTTGTATGGTAGCACTACTTGTATTGTTTTCTGCTCGATATCGCTTTGCTTCCATTTTCTCATTTGTAAGCCGCTTTGGATAAAAGCGTCTGCTAAATTAATAAATGTATATGTAAATGTAAATGTAGATTGGATAAAGTTCTTATGCCAGAATGCAGTGTTTTCCTTTCTCCAAACATAATGCTTCATATTTAAACCAAAAAGTTCTAGTTTGGACTCATCTGTCCACAAAACATTTTTCTAACCGCCTTCTGGCTTGTCCACCTGTTCTTTAGCAAACTGCAAATAGGCACCAATGTTCTTTTTTGAGAGCAGTGGTTTTCTCCTTGCAACCCTGTCATGCACACCATTGTTGTTCAGCGTTCTCCTGATGGTGAACACAGACATGTGTTTTGAAGATCTCTGTTCTTTTAATTAAATAAGGCACTCACTCACACCTGATTGTCATCCCACTGATTGAAAACACCTAACTCTAATTTCACCTTGAAAACCAGGCAGCCTTTTTTTTTTTTTTTTTTTTTAGATGTTTTCTAGCAAAGTCTAATCTGACGTTTCTGTTCTTGAGTGTTACCAGTGGTTTGCATCTTAAAGGTAAACCCCCTGTATTTGCATTCATGAAGAAAACCAGGTGGTTTTCTTGGTTGTAGACTTCAATGTCAATGATATGCCTACCTCCTCAAGTGTATTGGTGAAATCAACTCCAGACCTTTTATATCCTTAATTTGTTATGAAATAACAAGGAAACAGGCCACACCTGGCCATGAAACTGCTTATCAGTCAATTATCTAATTACTTTTGAGCCAGTGAAAATTGAGGGACTATGTAAAAATGGCTGGAATTCCTAAACTGTTAATGCAATTTTTTTTTTTTTTGTTAAACCACTTGAATTAAAGTTGAAAGTCTACACTTCAATCTTGGTTGCTTTACTTCAAATCCATTGTGGTGGTGTACAGAGGCAAAATTACTCTCCAAATAATTATAGACCCTGTACTGTACTTGTTGATCATTGTTGTTTTGTGACATGTTTGTAGAAAAACAAACAAATAGGTTTTTGGTTGAATTATCTGGATCATTTACTTTATGTATTTATTTTGCATTTGCAACTGTACTTATTATTAGCTTTATGTTTATTGCAAAGCTATCATCATTTCTGTGAAAAAAGAAAAAAAAACTGTCAGCCAATATGCACAATGCAAGCTTAGTCAGGGTACACCCTCTCATATTGAATGGTTGTTCATTAAAACATTTTAAGAATACAGAACAACTCTTACTCCTGTCAGGCTCAGTAAAGATTGATTAAACAACCTTGAGACTGTTATTCCCTGTTATGTGCACAGGCTATGAGGTTAAATCTCTTATTCTTATTTTATATTATTGCTCATCATATGCCACAGTTACTGACAACTGGTAATATATATATTTTCTAACTGGAAGCCTACTTCAGATAGTCCTAATGAATGCTTGAGATAATGAATGAATGTATGATTTAGTAGTCATAATAGTAATTTAAGATGGCTCCAATATTTTTGGAGGGGACTGTATGCAAATTGCTGACGAGAACCTGGCCAGTCCATAATTTTGTTTCTGTGGAGATGTCACTTCAAAAGGAGCAGGAAAAAATTCTGTCAGAAAAATATATCAGAATCCCATGCTGATATATTTAAATTTGATGTTGCAGTACAACAGAAAGAGAAATAATCATTGAGGGGTGAATGCTTTCTGGAGGAACTTATATTGTATATTTTTATCATATAAGATAACATTCTTTGAGTTCTTTTTAAATTTCTTTTTTACCATTACATACTGTATTTTTGATATGGGGAAACCCTATAAGACCTACAGTAGATGTGTTAAATGACATAGAACATTTTGTATCAGACCACCCAATTTGTAGGTGAGCAAAAATATTTTAACATGTGACTAACTTGTTACTTAGGTGTGTCCTGTTAGATTGATTGTTTAAACAATAAATAGCTCTGAAAATTTACTCTTGATTTTAGCCTTCCATTTCACCTGTGAAGATTGAATTTGTTGTTAAAAAGAATAAGCAAACATGAAGATAAGAGAGCTGTTTATGGGAGAAAAGCAAACCATTTTCAAGCTGAGAAAAGAGGGAAAATCAATCAAAGGCATTGCACAAACAATGGGCATAGCCAATACAACAATTTGGAATGTCCTGATAAAGAAAGAAACCACTGGTGTACTGAGCAACAGACACCGAATGGGTTGGCCAAGGACCACCACAACAGCTGATGACTTTGCAAAAGAAATACAGAGATTACAAAAGTTCTGGAAACAAAATGACCTCTATCAAAGTGATGGAAAGGCCAATGAGTGTAGAAAGAAAGGCTCTGCTCATGATCCAAAACATGGAAGCTCATCTGTGAAACTTAGTGGAGGTAGCGTCATGGCTTGGGCTTGCAAGGCTGCTTCTGGAACAGGCTCACTAATCTTTATTGATAATATAATAATACTTGTGATGGTAGCAGCAGAATGAATCCAAAGGTTTACCTGAACATTTTGTCTGCCAATTTACAGAGAAATGAATACAAATGAATCAAGAGGAAATCATGCAGCAAGACAATGATCCAAAACACACTGCCAACTCAACAAAGGACTATGTTAATATATATCACTGGTAAGTTTTAGACTGGCCAAGTCAATCACCAGACCTTAAGTCAATTGAGCATGCATCTGAAGCAAGAAACCCCCCGAAACAAACAAACAACAAAAGAGGCTGTAGTAAAAAACCTGGAAAAGCATCACAAAAGACACACATAGAACAAAAAATAAACGGTGAAATTTTAAAATCTCCTCTAATATTCATCCTTTGAACTCAAACCCAAATGTCTTCAGTCTTCATCAAAAACAATTGAATTGGCCTTGCTATTCCAAGGGGAGGGGACTGTATGTAGGGTACAGTGTGTGTGTGCATGTGTGTGTACACGCTATGTAAATATCCTATATATATATATATATATATATATATATATATATATATATATATATATATATATATATATATAGATAGATAGATAGATAGATAGATAGATAGATATATACATACATACATACATACATACATACATACATTGGTGTGTATTGGTGTGCATTGGTGGCTACCCAGGTAATTTTGTGTTTAGTTTGAGCAAACTCTAGATTTTCAGTCTCAACAAGATTGTGTTTCATCGCCATGGTAACTTACAGTACATGGCTGACCTGCTCCAGAGTATGTTTTATTCTGGGTAAGAGAACTCAAACCCAAATTTCATCAATCAGATATGAGCAAAGTGAAATAAATCTGAAGCACCTTTAGTGTTTCTAGTGATGGCTTCACCATCTGTGGGAATCCTGTGGAGCTTGGAGCTCCAGTAATAATAATGGCACTTCAATGGGAAAAAACTTTTAGGAACAGACACAATTCTTTGGCTTTTCCCAATGACCATCTGTGCAAAAGATGTTGATTTTCAGCAGATGGTATAGTTTACCTATGACAGCTTCTTGAACCACACATTAAAAATCTGACAAAGAAAAAGAGCCGATGCCACACTCTTACTTCACACTCATGCGGTGGCATTATTCCTGTCCTAATATTTTTTCACAAATTTATGTATATAATATTAATATTTAATTTTAATTATTGACTTTATATTAAATGAAATTACATGAAATATGTTGGAGTTTTAAGTTTTCAAATCATTTATTCTCACTGTGAGCCTGTAAAAGTAAACTTACGTATTTACACAATTAGCAATTTCCTGAGCTTTGTCAGCCACAACAGTGTTGGTTTCTGCGCTTAGTGTTGTTTTAAATTCCTCATATTTCTGTATAATAATTTCTTGCTCTTCAACCGTAAGTATGCACACCTGCTTTTCCCCATGTTGATTGCTATTGGCTGTTTGCTGCAAACGTCTGGCTTTTATGTGCATGCACACGCTGAGTAAACCTTGATTCAGGGCTAAAATCTGGGTTGACTGAGAAATTTGATAACCAGCGCCATGAAACCTGTTAACCTTAATAAACCAGATTGGATTTGTTGGGTTTTGTGAACTCAAAACTTACTCTGCAATTCAGAGTTTGTTCAACTCTTTGCTAAAAAGACATCTGTGAAGAAAAACCCCAAACAAACGTCAGTAACATCACCAACAATCTCCACAGGACAGGGATGAAGGTATCACAATCCACTTTTCAAAAAAGGCTTCAAGAGCAGAAATATAGAGGCCATGCCACAAGGTGCAGCAACAGAATTAATTCAGATGTCAACAATTACATTCTGACAATCTGAAATCTAAAATATTTTACAGAGAAATACATACAATCAAACTGAGAGGAACTTCATCATGCAGCAAGACAGTGACCCAGAACACACTGCCAACACAACAAAGGGTTTTAACAGGGAAAAAAAGTGGAAGGTTTTAGACTGGCTTAATGTATATCTGGTCACCAGACCTTAACTCAATTAAGCATGCAGGAGACAAGAAAGAACCCCCCCCCCCCCCCCCCCACCATGCAACAACTGAAATAAACTGTGGTACAAGCCTGCAAAAGCATCACAAAAGAACAACAGTTCTTGCAACAGTGATGTCAGTGAGTCACCGACTTGATGCAGTTTTTGCAAGCAAGGGATATGCAACCAAATATTATGTGTGATTTATTTAAATTTATTTTAAGACGATCTTTTCCTATACTTTTGCTCAGTTAAAAATGTGTTCACTGGGGTTGAGGTCAGGTATCTTTGCTGGCCACTGGAGTTCTTCTACACCAACCTTGGCAAACCATGTCTTCATAGATCTTGCTTTGCGCATAAGGGGTATTGTCATGCTAGAACATGTTTGGGCCCCTTAACTCCAGTGAATGGAAATTGTAATGCTACAGCATATAAAGACATCCTACACAATTATGTGCTTCCAACTTTGTGGCAACAGTTTGGGGCTTTCTTTTATGGCCCTTGAAAGGCTCACAAATATATTGTTGTGGCCTGGCCAGACTTTGAGTTTGACAACCCTGGTTTACACACTTTGATAAAAGAACTTCTAACATCATGAAAGCTGCCTGTATTCTGTTTTCAATTTTGTTCAATAAATATATATGTTGACAATTTCTTCCAATCACAACTTAAAATACTTTCATCTGGTTTTACAAAAGTTATTAAGGTTATGGAAGTTATGGAGTTTGTCCCATATCAGCTAAGCAATGTAGCTGATAAGCAATTGATTCATGAAGATTGAAGATTCTATGTGAATTATTAGACGTGTTCTATAATTCTTAATGATTCTATGGCGATCTTGAGCTGACAGAAACTCAATGCACCGACTCAGGTGCCAAGAAAGACTTTGAAGCCAAGCATTTCAACACTAATGTTATTCCTCCAGTTCACCTGGCTATGATAAAACTCAAGAGGGACAAAGTAACATCCAAGGTGTGGTTTAAATAAATCAAACCCCAGAACTGATAAATTATTTAAACATTAAATAAACCTAAGAAATTGCAGATACTAAAACATATTCTGAAAACATCATTCAAATATGATAAATATTAATATTATGTAAATGGCTTAGAAATGCTTGGGTCTGGGGATGTCTGCACTTCAAAATACATGTGTGATATTGATCATCTGACCTACCTGAGATGTAAGTGATCCTGTAAGGTGACAAATCGTAAGCCTGGTCAAAGTTCTCTGCATGGCACACGGAGAGGAAGGTGAGGAGAAACAGAGTGTTCATCTTGCTATATTGCTTTAGTGCCGTTACTTCACTACAAATAAACAGAACAGCACAGAGTCATTCCAGCAATTCCAGTTTCAACATAAAACAACTTCCACTGCAAGTCCAAAAAGTGACACTTTGGTGCTACTGCATAATTATCTAAGAAGAACGCACTTTCCTTTGTATGCACTCTAGCCTTTTTATAACAGAAAACTGTTTTCTTCTGACCCTTTTGAAATATACCTCCAGTATATTTCTATCTGCAGTAATTCCCTGGTGAATCACTGTGATTATTCTTGTAGTGCAGAGCACACTGTCTCCTTATCACTGCAACTATGAACCCTCATTTCATACAAAGCATAAATAGGAAGGCAGAAGATATAAAGTACCAAATCTAGAATCTCATGACTTCATCTTATGCATCCTCTGAATGCAAATGGGAATTCCAAATGACATTATCTTCAATTAGACTCTTCACCCAAATGCTGCAACCGTGCAGAACACTATGTGTATTTTAAGGAAGCAAACTATACATAACAACACAGAGCAGTACACAAGCACAACTTTACCAGACACGTCTTGAGCACAGCTGCCCTACCAGAGTACTGTCCTTCTTCAGCACAGCAAAGCCTAAAGAGGGTAGCGGGCTTACCATCTTACACAGTATACAGTCCTAGCTAATAGCAAGCTGCATGTGCAGATATTGTCACAAATATATCTGAGCTACAAGCATATGGGCTTTGTTTGCTCTCTCGCTCTCTCGCTCTCTCGCTCTCTGCAGTAACACTGATTGAGCCTTTTTTCTCTTCATTCATTTCAGAGTGCTGACGCACTTGCAGAGTGTGCCAGGTAGTGGTTCTGCAGTCAGCAGAACAAAATTGTTCTGTCTCTGCAGAGCAGCCCCCACCCGTTCACCCCGTTCACAAGTCCAGGCTGCAAATAGTCATTACACATACCAGGAATCCAGCAGTAGTAAGATTTGGGAGAACAAACAAATGTCATTTTCTACAGCAGTTATGTTTCAGTGTACCCAGTCTAAATTAGTTGTGAATTGCTTTTCAGAAGTAGGAGAAAAGAATAACACCATACAAAACATACAAACAAGCGAATAGAACAAATTTGAAATTTAGAACAGAAATGAAAATTATAAATATCAAAAATTCGTTCGTTTTTTTGTGATCAAATGAGCTTTTAGCCACTGATGTTAAATAAATGCAAGTGTAGTTCAAACAACCTTTTGTGAGGTGAAAATATTTTCATTTTATTTTCAATTATAAAATCATCAATCATCAATCATCACCCTTCATGAAGGGCTGAATTCTGATGGCTAGACGACTGGGACAGAGCATCTCCAAAAAGGTCTTGTGGGGTGTTCCCGGTATACAGTGATTAGTACCTACCAAAAGTGGTCCAAGGAAGGACAACCAGTGAACCTGCAACAAGGTTACGGGCACCCAAGGCCCATCTGGTCTGATCCCACAGAAGGGCTACTGTAGGACAAATTGCTGAAAAAGTTAATGCTGGCTATGATAGGAATGTGTCAGAACACAGAGTGCATTGCAGCTTGCTGCATATGGGGTTGCATAGCTGATGACTGGTCAGAGTGTCCATGCTGACCCCTGTCCACTATCAAAAGCATCTACAATGGGCATGTGAGAATCAGAAATAGACCATGGTGGAAGAAGGTAGTCTAGTTTGATGAACTGCATTTCTTTTGCATCATGTGAATGGCCGAGTGTGTGTGCATCGCTTACCTGGGGAAGAGATGGTGCCAGGATTCACTATGGGAAGAAGGCAAGCTGGTGCAGGAAGTGTGATGCTCTGGGCATATCCAAGGGAAACCTTGGGTCCTGACATTCATGTGGATGTTAATTTGACACATGCCACCTAAACATTGTGGCAGACCAAGTACATGGCAACAGTATTCCTGTGTCAGTGGCCTCTTCCAGCAGGATAATGCACCATGCTACACTGCAAACATTCTTCAGGAATGGTTTGAGGAACATGAGATCAAGTTGTTGACTGGTTGACTTGAAATTCCCCAGATCTCAATCCAATCAAGCATCTGTGGGATGTGCTGGACAAACAAGTCTGATCAGTGGAGTCCCCACCTCACAACTTACAGGACTTGCTAACTAACTTGGATCTGCTACTAACATCTTGGTGCCAGATACCACAGCAACCCTTCACAGGCCTTGCAGAGTCCATGCCTTGATTGGTCAGAGCTGTTTTGGTGGCACAAGGGTGACGTACACAATATTAGGCAGGTTGCTTTAATGTTATGGCTGATCAGTGTGTGTGTATATTCAAATTAAAATAAAAATTTTATTTGTGACACATACAACCATACACAGTATGCCACACTGTGTAGTGAAATGACTGTCTGTGGCATGAAATAGAATTTACGTAGACCAGAATTTACTTGTATACAGTTAGTAAAAGGAAAAGTATTTTAAAATGTATAAAAAATATAATGTAAGGATATTAAAATGGGTGCAGATGTGTGCAGTTGTTTTGTGCAATATAATGCAGTGCATTATATTTCACAATATAAATACAACATAAATACAATATAAAGCTGAGGTAGTTGTATTGAAATTGCCCACATGCAATCATAAGTTTACATACGCCTTGCAGAATCTGCAAAATGTTAATAATTTAGAAATATATATAAGAGGGAGGCTCCAGGCTCCCCCGCGACCCTGAAAAGGAGTAAGCGGTTGAAGATGGATGGATGGATATAAGAGGGATCATAAAAATTGCATTTTGTTTTTTATTTAGTACTGCTCTGAATAAGCTATTACACATAACTGATGTTTACATATAGTCCACAAGCTTTTGCCTGCGGGCTAATTGGTTCCCTCAATGCCAGTGCAGCAGCCTATCAGCCATGCTTCTCTATCTATGTAACCCTTTATTATCCTGACTAACTTGCTGGCTATGGCCTCTGTGCATGCTACGAGATTTCACATCCTGTCACTTTCCCTGCTACTAGCTTCCCTTCCTACCCCCAATAGCATGTTTCACCTTGAAATCGATGAGTTTCTATGCCTTGATGAACCTGGCTCCGATCCAAAACTCAAGACTGAGACTCCAAACACTCTAACAGCTGAAGCAGACCCTCTGTCCTCTCTCCCGTACAAGACCTCTGTCCCATCATCACGCCTCTATTCATGATCGGCCAGTATCTAGGATTACGGAAAACTTGTTCAACCATAACATCACCCCTCCACCTGGTTTTCCCATGAAGATTTTTACCTTCCTTCTCCTATCTTCTGTCCTGAGTTTTCCTCCTCCACCACCAGCCAACTAAGGCTAAGCAGAAACATACTGCTCTGACACCAAATACTTCAGCCAAAGACCCTGCACGGACCCCCGGATACACCAGACCCCATGCTAGCAGTGGCCTTCGAAGTTAAGGACTTTATTAATAGACCAGACAACAGAGTTTTAACTCTAGAAAAAAACCTAATTCATTCACTTTCACCTCCTTTAGCTCTCCCCTCATACCACTATGGAGTGTCCCAGATGACGTATCGCCACGTCACAACCTCATAACTGTTCTCCCCACGTCATCTAGCAGAGCCTTTTTCATTTCCCAGAAGCTGTTATCCCCCTTAGCTCCAGAAGCCACATTTTAGCAAGAATCACATAAAAAAAAAAATCTTGCTCTCTTCCTTCAGGGTCCTGGACAAATGTATCAGTGACCACAGGGATATTTTCCTGTACTCTTAAAAGGATGCAGTCCTAGAGTCTGTTGCCTAGAGTCTGTCTAAGAGTCTGTTGCTCGCAATATGGCTTTCATTGTATACTGATATACTATTTGTGCAATTTTCTCAGAAAGAAGATCTGCGCTAGATTCTTACTTATTTATTATTGCAGACCTGGTTCTCAACTATGGCGGCTCCCTCCCATTGTGGCGGGCTTGCATTCTAAGATGCCGTAGGAAAAGGGGAAAAGGCAAATGCTCTGGTATTCTTTGCAGATCCCGGAAAATATACTTCAACCCTTCTCTCCCTAGTACCTTGTTAACCAACATTCAGTCTCTGGATAACAAACTTGACTAACTTAATGCAAGAATCACATTTCAGCAGGACACAGCAGTGTGTTTTATCAACACACTGCTCACCGGAGCTCGATCTGCTGACAAGTGCGCCCTTTCATTTAGTTCAGTCATCCTTACATTAGTCTATATTCTTCTTCACATGGACAAAACGAAAGCATTGGACAAATTGCCCACTGCCCACATTAAATTACTAATTCAGTTAACTTTCCTGCATTTTGCTGTTAGTGTGGATGCTTTAATCTGGTGGTCGCTTTAAGATTTTTGCGTTTATGATGGCGTCAAAGGTTACATGGCAATGCTAATATGGCGGATGTAGTATGTCCGGGATTGTATTCATATTACACACACTGCGCGCCCATAATGCAGAAGCAGCAGGTCATCATGAGCGCTGGCGAAGCGGCCGAGTTTGAAGCATGGCGTCGTTCGTTCTGGGAACAGAGCAAACAGCTCACCGGGGAACTTGCTCGGCTCGATCACCTTATAACGCAACGAGAGCTGCTGCAGAAAGCCGGCCCATGCGCCACGTCGCCACCCGCACAAGTTCCCACACCCCCGCTGCCGGAGAGCTACGCCGCGCTACGCAGCCAGCAAAGATACTCGAACTGCTGGAGCTTCCCACTGCAGGGGAATTGCACCATGCTGCCCAGCCCGGAACTGAAGACTAGCCCAGAACTTTTTTGGGGGGGCAACGGGGACAGCGGAGCTCTAGCCAGAGGCCTACGGTGAGGTCTCGGCTGTGGAGCTCCCCCCGGAGGTCAACCCGGCGACCTCTGAGCTACAGCCAGAGGCCTACGGCAAGGTCTCGGCTGTGGAGCTCCCCCCGGAGGTCAACCTGGCGACCTCGGAGCTCCAGCCAGAGGCCTACAGCGAGGTCTCAGCTGTGGAGACCCCGCCTGAGGTCAACATGGCGACCTCAGAGCTACAGCTTGAGGCCTACAGGGAGGTCTCGGCTGTGGAGCTCCTGCACGCTGAGGAAGCCGTCCCGCTGCCCTGCCTAGCTGAGGAGGCCGTCCCGCTGCCCTGCCCGACCGAGGAAGCCGTCCCGCTGCCCTGCACAGCCGAGGATGCTGTCCCGCTGTCCAGCCCAGTTGAGGAGGTTGTCCTGCTTCCCTGCACGGTCGAGGAGGCCGTCCCGCTGCCATGTCCAGCCAAGGAGGTTGTCCTGAGCTCCAGTCTAGTTCCAGTACCTTCAAGTTCCAGTCCAGTTCCAGTACCTTCAAGTTCCAGTCCAGTTCCAGTCCATCCAAGTTCCAGCCCTGCTGGGGACTCCGCCCAGCCTTCCAGCCTTGCTGAAGACTTCGCCCAGCGTCGGGGCGGCGCCCAGCGTTCCAATGCCACCGGGGGCGGTGCCCAGCGTTCCAGTGCCGCCGGGGGCAGTGCCCTGACTTTCAATCCCGGTGGGGGTGGTGCTCTGCCAGTCTGCTGCCTGGCGGAGGCCGCCTTGTTTTCCAACATAGCATCAGACAGTTTACACCGGGGCCCAGGAGGGGGGTTTTTTGGCACTCCGGGAGAAGCGCCTTTGGAGGCGGGTTCTGTTATGCCACGGCCAGCAGATGGCACTGCGGCACGGCTTCGGACTGGTCATGTGACTCTTTTGTTTTCGTTCGCTTCCCGCTTGGACATTGAATTAAGTTTGATCATGTCTCTGATTTGCCCCAGGTGTCCATGTTTTGGTTTGATTATGTTTGCTATATAAACCCCTCGTGTGACTGCACACTTCGTGCAGTATTATAGTTGTGATAGTTTGTATGGTTTGTACCAAACGTCTGATGTGTTTCCTGTTTATGTTTGATTACGATAGTGAATGTGTTAGCATGCTAAGCGGTCTGGTTTCATGCTCTGCTCTAGTTTCAAGCCACGATACCAGTTTCTCGTTTTCCTGGTGAAGACCGCATTTCCTGTGTTTGTTTGTCTACTGTTAATAAAGACTTTGACCTGCACCTGCATCCGCCTCCAGTCCCGATTCGTAACATCGTCCACCCCTGAACATTAGCATTTGGTGATTGTAGTCTTGAATTTCATGTAAAATGTGCAATGTACTTCTTAATGTAGTAAATATCATAAACCCTGCTGATAGGCATTTTCATTTTCATTTTAGGAATTAAAATGAAAAAAGTTACAAGAACAGAGCCGTGTTAAGAAATGAGTTTGTCATTTATAAACAGATTAAAGGCAGTAATAAAGCATGAAGCTTATTGTTATGACATGCTGTTAAAAGTAACTCTACTCTGTACTCTCTCTCTCAGCCTATATAAGTGTGGGGGAGAGGCATCAAATAATTATGTCAACTCGAACTGGAGCACAATATAGTGTGATACAATAACAAAACAGGTTCATTTGTATTTTCATACACTTGTAATGTAATAAAGGTTCTACATATACCTCTTTATCCCTAGGAGTCTGTGTGCAGGGACTGCGGATGATAAAGGACTATAAAACACCATCCTCCAGAATGGTGAAGGTGGATGCTTCTCTAGCACACAATCTGGATATTATATTGAGTATTACTACTGAATATTATAATGTTCAGCAGAAATGTTCAGCAGAAATGTTCACTAGAAATGTTCAGTAGAAATGTTCTGCTGAATATTTCTACTGAACATTTCTGCTGGATGTGTCTGCTGAACATTTCTGCGGAACATTTCTGCTGAATATTTCTTTCTATTATTTTTATTTCATGTCATCAGCAACTCAACTAGTTTCCTATCAAAATGGTTTCAATAAAAAAGGGATATAGAGGTATATGTAGAACCTTTATTACATTACAAGTGTATGAAAATACAAATGAAGAATCAAGTTGACATTATAATTATTTGATGCCTCTTCCCCACACTTATATAGGCTGAGAGAGAGAGTACAGAGTAGAGTTACTTTTAACAGCATGTCATAACAATAAGCTTCATGCTTTATTACTGCCTTCAATCTGTTTATGAATGACAAAAAACTAATTTCTTAACACAGCTCTGTTCTTGTAACTTTTTTCATTTTAATTCCTAAAATGAAAATGCCTATCAGCAGGGTTTATGATATTTACTACATTAAGAAGTACATTGCACATTCGTGGTCTGACGAATCAACATTTCAAAAAGCTTTTGGACAAAACAGCCGGCATACTCTCTGGGCCAAAGAGGAAAAGGACCGTCCAAGCTGTTATCAGTCCAAAAGTCAGCATCTGTCATGGTATGAGGGTGTGTCAGTGCCCATGGCATGGGTAACTTGCACATCTGTGAGCGTACCATTAATGCAGAAAGATATGTACACAGTTTGGAGCAACATATGCTGCCACCCAGAGCAGGACAGCGCCAAACTACATTCTGCCCGGATTACAAGCACATGGTTGCATAAGCAGAGAGTGCGGGTGTTAGCATGGCCTGTCTGCAGTCCTGACCTGTCACTGATTGAGATTGTGTGATGCATTATGAAGTGCAAAATAAGGCAACGAAGGCCCCTGTTGATGAGTAATACAGGCACAAGCAAATTAATTTCCATTTTTCTTTTTAAAAGCATTAAAAGGTATTAAGAATTACTGTATATTGAATTTTGCTACTGAAACTTAATAATGATATTATCAGGCGTTTATATTAATGGACTAGTATTTTTCCCCCCTGATTTGTGTACTGTGCTTTTGCTACAGATAAAAGATTATGTCGTTGCCATTTGCCTTGCAGAACTGAGGCTCATTACCATTGTCCTAATTGCAACAAAACTGTTCTTAGGAGATATGTAATGGAAACTCACCTTCAGATATGCTTACCAACAAATGTATCACCAAACTTCTTCAATTGCACTAGCGTCACAGTCCTCTACCTGCACTGGCTCCTCTGCCCTCTACAACCACACCTACACTGGCTCCGCTGACTTGCACACCTGTACTGGATCCGCTGACTTGCACGCTCACTCACCAGCAAGTTGGAGAGTGCAAGTGCATGTCTGCAGCCAGACCCTTCTCAAAATGTCTAGCTCAGCCATGAAACTCTATCTGCGTGCCGATTGGTTCCCTCAATGCCAGTGAGAGAACCATGCTGCTGCTGCAAAATGATGCAAACATTCACTGAAGCTCAAGATGGCAACACACTACATTAAAAGCCATGGGGATTTAAACTTTTGAACTGTGCTAACATTTTAAAATTTACTACTGCCCTTCAGAAGCTACATAATATATTTACATGTTTCCCAGAAGACAAACTGTCTTGTGTGTCTTGTGGATTATATGTAAACATCTGTTATGTGAAATAGCTTATTCAGGGCAGTACTAAATAAATATAAAATGTTTTATGATCCTTCTTATTAAAATTTTTTTTTTTACATTTTGCAGATTCTGCAAGCCATATGTAAACTTCTGACCTCAAGTGTATATAATAAATATTTATAAATACAGGATAGAGTGGTCATTGAATATGAATGAATAGAAACAGCATTTTAATATAATTTTCCCTCGTGGTGACATCATCATCATTCGTGGCTCAGGGCTGTGTGTAGGAGTTGTGTGGTGGCATCATCGGTAGAGCGATTGGTACGGTATATGAATTGTAATTGATCTGGAGTCTCAGGTAATTGAAGACGTGATAAAGGCTCTGACTGGCCTTTCAAAGCACTTCATCACAACTGAGATAATAATTGACTGTTTGAAACATGTGGGGATTACCGACTGTGCCAGGGAGAGGTTGAATATCTCCATGAACACCAGTGCTAGCTAACCAGCGCAGGCTCTAAGGACCCAACCTGAGATGTGATTAGGTCCTGCTGCCTTCCTAGTTTTCACTCTCTGCAAAGCCTTCCTGAGTCATTCTCCGAGATGTTGAAAGCATTTACCAGCCTGAAAATATCTATATGCATGATGCCATTAGCACCCTTAGTCTTAGATGTTAGCACTCTTAGCACTACTAGCACTGTTAAAACCACTAGTGCCATTAGCACTGTTACCTGCAGTCTTGAGGCAAGTGTAAAAAGTGTTCAGATTGTGTGCTAGAGAAGCGTCCACCTTCACCATTCTGGAGGATGGTGTTTTATAGTCCTTTATCATCTGCAGTCCCTGCCACAGGCTCCTAGAACCACCCTGTTGGAACTATGACTCTAGTTTCCTCCTGTAGCGCCACTTTGCGTCCTTCACCACTCTTGTTGTAGGATGCAGCTTTGTGCTCTCTCTCTGAATTCACTTTGAGGCCCACTCCTGGAAAAATTTTCAACTGTCTTGAAGACTATCCACTTGTAAACAAGCCTTCTCACTCTAGAATGGTGGATTACATTGTTTGGAGGCGGCCTTGTAACCCTTCCCAGATTAATGATAAGCATCAAATGCTTCTCTGAGGTCATGGCTGGTGTCCTTTTTTCTTTGCATGATGTAGACATACACCTGCTTCAGAACACCAAACTGCCAAAATTTCTGTTTGTATAGTGGTAGTCACATTTCTTGATGATTAACTAATCACATTTCATTAGTAACACCTGGCTGCTAATAAATCACTGATTGTGGAAAGGTGGACTTATTTTTCCCCACCTGGTTTCTGAATGTATTTTGGGGGGAAAATGACTACATATTGAAATCTGTTGTGTGTTGTTTTACTGTCACCAGAGGAACACACAATTGAAGGCACCAATGATAAAACGACCAGAGTCACATTGTGCTTGAATTCCAGAAATTGAATTTAAAAGTTCAGAACCTTCTTATGTCATAATAGTTGAGAACAGAGAAAATCTTGATGATATGTTCACTAGACTCATTCATAGTCTTTATGAAGACAACATAAGTTATTATCAGCCATTATTGTTTACATTGTGTTAATTGAAGCATGAAAAAATGCTTGTGCGGACTCTGATCTTTCTTTCGTGGGTATTCACAGTAATACAGTGATGAACTTATATTAATTTATTCAACTGACCATCGCCAACATCAATTAAATACTGAAAAAACACAGAATATACATTATACATCAATCTTAACTTGAATATTATTAATTATTAATTATTCATATTAATTAATATTAATTAATTATTCATTATTAATATTATTATTATATTATTATATTAATATTAGCACAATTACTAAAGAGATATGTTGAAGAAATTTGACAGTAAGTTAACAATTAAATTCACTCAGCTGGGTGTTCGCCATTACTCAAAGCCTATTGGCTGATTTCGGTCATGTGACTGGACTCTGATCATTTTTCCATAGCATGGCTTTATTTTAAATGAAAATTCTGTGACCCTGATCTTTCTATCATCCAAGTACATTTATGAGATCATTCTTCAGTGCTCAATCAACAGCCGTGGATGCACAACTCCAAAAATACAGTTTTGTGACTCTGATCGTTTTTTCATTGTGGTCTTCAATTGTTATTTAGACCATGATGAATAAAAACATAGAATTGAAGCAAGGTGTACTTTCTTTTACCCATGACTGATAGGTTGTGGAACCTACAGTGGCGCTTTTGTGAACCCTTTAGAATTATATCTATATATCTATATAACTATATATCTGCATAAATATTACCTAAAACATCATCATATTTTCACACACATCCTAAAAGCAGACAAAGAGAACCCAATTAAAGAAATTAGATAAAAATATTATACTTGGTAATTTATTAATTGAGGAAAATGATCCAAAATTACACAATATTTGTGAGTGGCAAACGTATGTTAACCTCTACGATTAGCAGTTAATTTGAGGGTGAAATTAGAGTCAGGTGTTTTAAATCAATGGGATGATGATCAGGTGTGAGTGAGTGCCCTGTTTTATTTCAAGAACAAAGTGTATCATGGCAAGGAGATTTCTGAGGACATCAGAAAAAGAGTTGTTGTTGCTCATCAGGCTGGAAAAGGTTACAAAATCATCTCTAAAGAATTTGGACTCAACCAATCCACAGTCAGATAAATTGTGTACAAATGGAGGAAATTTAAGACCATTGTTACCCTCCCCAGGAGTGGTCAACCAACAAAGATCACTTCAACAGCAAGATGTGTAATAGTCTGCGAGGTCAAAAAAGAGCCAAGGTAACTTTTAAGCAACTAAAGGCCTCTCTCACATTGGCTAATGTTAATGGTCATGAGTCCACCATCAAGAGAACACTGAACAACAATAGCATGCATGGCAGGGTTGCAGGGAGAAAACCATTGTTCTCCAAAAAGAACATTGGTGCCTCTCTGCAGTTTGTTAAAGATCATGTGGACAAGCCAGAAGGCTTTTGTAAAAATATTTTGTGTATTGATGAGAGTAAAATAAAAATTTTGGTTTAAATAAGAAGTGTTATATTTGGAGAAAACACTGCATTCCAGCATCAGAACTTTATCCCATCTATGAAACATGGTGGTGGTAGTATCATGGTTTGGGCTTGTTTTGCTGCATCTGGACCAGGACGACTTGGCATCATCGATGGAACAATGAATTCTGAATTATACCAGTGAATTCTAAAGGAAAATGTCAGGACATCTGAAACTGGGTCATGCAGCAAGACAACGACCCTAAGCACACAAGTCACAAGTCAAGAATGGTTAAAAAAGAATAAAGTTAATGTTTTGGAATGGCCAAGTGAAAATATATATTGACTTGGCCATAAATATATATATATATATATATATATATATATATATATATATATATATATATATATATATATACACATATATATATATATATATATATATATATATATATATATATGTATATGTGTGTGTGTGTGTGTGTGTGTGTTTGTGTGTGTATGTGTGTGTATATATATATATATATATATATATATATATATATATATACACACATACACACACAAACACACACACATATATATATATATATATATATATATATATATAGTGTTTGTCACACTGATTGTCACATTGCAGTGGGACTTAGAAAGGACTTGGTTTGTAGGACTTGGTTTGGGAAAAATAGACATGCAACAGAAATGCATTATTAAGTGCATTTTGTTAGTAAATTTATATATTGTCACTGAAAGATGCATTGATTGGAAGTCTGGATTAACACAGCACTGAAACAAGTAATACTTGCTGGGTGCAGTATTCAGCCATACTGAGAGGTCTTTGTATGAGCTAAGGTGGTACGAGGGTGACGTTACAGGCTTCTAACTGACATCCAGGATGGGTGGACTGTGGTATGAACCTAACCCATTTACCACAGCAGTAGGGTGGAGGTCCTTTTTCAAACAGACTTTCTTTGTTATTTGTAGAGATCTTCGTAAAATGTTTAAATAGATTTTTCATTGAAGTAAACATTGAGGCTATAAATTAGCTTATGCTTCTCTTAGTTTGCTCTGAGCTTAGATGTAATATTGCTGCTCCAATACTTTCAGAGGAGACTGCATAAGTATATGTATACAAACATACACACACACCCACACACACACACACATATTGTGTGTATGTGTGTGTGTATATGTGTGTATACATATACAGTCTCCACTGAAAGTACTGGAGCAGCAATATATATATATATATATATATATATATATATATATATATATATATATATATATATATATATATATATATATGTATATATATATATATATATATAACTCTAGTTAGATATAACTCTATATCTATATTCGTCTGTCCAGGTCACATTATTCCAAAAGACCTGGTCTTTGCCTACATACACATTGGCAAACTGTAGTCTTTCTCTAATGTTATTTTTCGACAGCAAAGGCTTTTTCCTGGCATGCCTCCCATGCAGGTCAAATGTGCGCAATCTCTTTCTGATTGTAGAAGCATTCACTTTGACACCAACAGTTGCAAGACTTACTAGCAGATCCTGTTATGAAATTCAGGACTTCTTGGAGACTTCAGACTTCAGGTCTGCTCTTGGGCTGAATTTGCTGGGATGGCCGGTCCTGGAAAAATTGGCAGTCATTTGACATCTGTGTCACTTGTAGATGATTTTCCTTAAGGTAGAATGATGTATTTCAAATCATTTGGACATCTTTTTAAATCCCTTGCCAGACTCATAGGCATCCACATCCTTTTTTCTGAAGGCCTTACAGAACTCTTTAGATCTTGGCATGACAACACCACACACCTCAATAGCACAGGGAACACCAGACACTAGATATGAGAGGTTTAAATAACAGCTGCACTCCCTAAGCAGGTTCTAATCAGTGGCACCCAATCTTGAACAGGCACCCACTCTTGAACCTGATTTTGAAGGTATGATAAATGTAGGGGTGTACTTACTTTTTATAATTACTTTATATATATATATATATATATATATATATATATATATATATATATCTTTTCAAATAACAAAGTTCTGTTGGAATAAGGTTTATACCACCCATCCTAGATGTCAGTTAACATCACCCTTGTACCACCTTAGTTCATACAAAGACCTCTCAGTGTGGCTGAATACTACACTACTGCACCCAGCAAGAAATTACTTTTTTCAGTGCTGTGTAAATCCAGACATCCAATCAATACGTCTTTCAGTGACAATATATAAATTTACTAACAAAAGACACTTAATAATGCATTTCTTTTGCATGTCTATTTTGCCAAAACCATAAGTCTCACTGCAATGTGACAGTCAACACTTTTTCTTCAGTCTCTCTAGCCTATGTCCAAATCACTATCAATCTGTCTTTTGATTTTATCTAGTTTATTTTATCTAGTATATATATATATATATATATATATATATATATATATATATATATATATATGTATATATGTATATATATATATATATATATATATATATATATATATATATATATATATACCACAGTGTGTTGCACAAAGTTTTTACATTACAGATGAAGATGTTGTCATTTTGTGACTTTTACTTGTAGCAAACACCACATTTTTGTTCTGCCGTTAAACTCACACTCTCTGTGTTTTGACTGTAGGCTTAACACATTTGCCCTCCAATGGTGGCCATTAATAAAGCAGTCTTTTACAGCCCTATTAGGATCTGATGACGACCAGTTAATAGGTTTAACAAATATTTAGATCTCATTTAATTGCTATTCTGAATTATTTTTGTTTGGCCTGTGGCAACAACACTACCTTACTGAGTAAACGACATATCGACATATTCCTCACTGCGATGTAAATAGTGCATTTATGTATCTGAAGATACAATATTATTTTACTTCTTCTGTGTGATTAAACAACAAGAGAATGAAAATTAGAAACCATATATGTCTTACCTCATGAAAAAGAGAAATTGCGTCCGATGCCCTATAATTTCTGGAGCGTTTTCTTTTTACTGGAGCCTACGTCACACAAGGTAATGACTGAAAAAAAGGCACAAGTCACGTTGCTTTTAATAGACTTTCCATTCATGCTTTTTTACGATTGCCTCCACCAGAGTAAAACAAACTGATGACCGTTGATGACCGTTGATTTCTATGATGTCGAATCAGACTCTCGCCTGTCAGAACTAGCCACTTTGTTGGGCAGTGCTTTAAGTGGTATTAATAAATAAATAAATTGGCATTGTAACGAAATTTCTATTGGCAACGATTACAAAGCAGCTTCTAACAGTACAAGAGTACAACAGTATAAGACCAATTTTAAGACAATTTGACAATATAATATATACAAGCCAAATCCGGGTGTATCACTAGGGCTGTGTTATTGCACTGTTCCAGTATTGCACTGTTTGTAAGTTGCTATCCGGCGTAGCAGCATAAGAGGTGAAGGGAGTTCGAGGTGATTGCGGGGTTCACGTGTTAGTATTGAAAGAAGAATCCAATAAGACACAAACTATCCAGTTATTTAAAATAAATAAATAAATAAATAAAAACTGAAACATATATGTTTTTTTTTTTAAATATTGAAACATTTAAAGTGGCAGCAGTGCACTTTAGGTGCAGTCCTCTGCCCGGACTGCTTGAGACCATTTTACACCGGACGCCTTTTTTTTAAACTAATTTCGCTTTTTCATTCGAGACACTTTATTTTAACATGAGGCTCACACCCCACCGGTTGCGTTCGAATGCACGCATGAGTGAAGCATAAAGTACATCCATCCACTGAAATCTAATTTTCTATACTCTAAATTCCACTTAGTTTGCGAGTGCAGCCAAAAATACTTATAATCCTATGTATTAGTAAAATAATCTAGGCGTATTTGATTGTGTGGCTATGTAACTGAGTCTACGATGAGAAGCGCAGGTACACGGGGAAAATCCGGTACAAAAATAAAATAACATAGTCTATAAAATAAAGATAAAAAATAGACGTACCAGAACTGCATATCGGTGAGTGCTGGTCCACTTCAAGCAGAGGGGATAATTAACATAAGCCTAACGTGGCTAGTGAAGACTAACGATAATAACTACAAAAGCTTCTTTTCGATTCTCATTTGTAAATGAAAACATTTTTTATTTTAAGTTTTATTTTATAACATATAAAATAATCACAGTTTCTATATAAAACGTTTTTCTAAATAGGTAAATTTTCTTTTAACTTGTGTATATGTTGTAGACAGATGTGCTTAATCATGATAGGAAAAGGTTTGATGACTGCCAAGGTTTCAGTACTTTTAAAAAAAAAAAAAATTCTTACAGAGCTCAGATTCATTATAACCTATTTTATGTAACCTTTTAAAATTAATAATACAATCAGATCTGTACGCAACAGCCACTGGTTTAGTTAACAGTTGCTTTATATTATTTTTTGTTTTACCTTTGACAGATTTTGATCACATCCATTAACAAAAGCCTATGGGCCATCATTATTATGGTTAGGAAGTATTACAGGAGGTTTGTTCCGTCAACTTTATGCCATCCAGGGAAAATTAAAACTTGAGGATTCAGGAAAGTCAGGAAAACTTAATTGTAGTACATATGCATATCATACAACACATCTGAGTGTTTGGGACATTTCAACAAAAAAAAATCTTTTTGCAAATTAATTAATGAAGGTCTACCTTTTCATTTATTTTGTGTGTAAGAAAAGTGTGTTAAAATACAGCAAATGAAACTCATTAGAATTAGCTTTCTGAGTAACACAAGGTCATGTACAAATTCATAATGGTCACTTTATACTAGCTGGATTGAGTTCATATAGAGTATATACAGGGCCAAATCTTACTGAAGAGTTTAGTACTTTTTATTCACTATCACAGCCTTTGCCTTTATATGACTCTGAAATGTGCTTTAGCCTAGGCCTATATTTATTTCAAAGTTGTTTATCAGGGCTCCATTCCTGTGAAAAATGCATATAAAAAAATAGGAACATTATGTTCTTTCACCAATGCTGCTCCAGTTCAACCTCAGCATGTGCTGTTTAAGGGTGTGTGAGTACCAGTATTGTTAACAATAAAGCTACACAAAGACTCCTTTTTGAGGATCTGAGCAAGAAGCAATGCTGGAGTAATCATAGAAAAGGGGTGGGGGGCATGCCACTGTGCTCTGAATGATTTCATCTGTGGTAATTTTGCTTAGAAGCACAGGGTGGACAAGCACAGCTATTAGAAAGCAGGCACTGTATGTTGGCTACAAGGTTTGATTCATTTGAAAAAAATTGTGCTATGAATGTTATAGTGTATGGCCTGATGTGGCAACTTGTCTTTCTTCACTGCCCGCTGAAATAGTAATGAAATAATACAGATGTTAAGAAGCTCCAAAAAAGCACATTATTAAGACTTATGTTGGTAATTAAATAATAGCTAGATGAAACTGTGTCGTAGAAAGCAATCAAAACATCTGTGAAATTGCAAATGCTTCGACAAATATACTAGTTCTGTGGGAACTGATTTGAAACCATGTTTGGTTATAGATAAAACATTCTCAGTAGGACCCAACATTATGTAATTCGTATAGACCTATTAGCCTCCTCAATGTTGATGTCAAGATTTTAGCCAAACTTTTGGCCTCTCGTTTAGAGGGGATTCTTCCTAGCATTATTTCAGAGGAGCAAACCGGATTTCTAAAAGGACGGCATTCCTTTTCTAATATTCGTACTCTACTTAGTATTTTGTATTCAAAACAAAACAGCGACTTCTCTGAAGTGGTAATTTATTTGGACGCAGAAAAGGCGTTTGATAGGATAGAATGGGAATATCTTTTTAGGGTGCTAAAGAGGTTTGGCTTTGGGGATGGACTGATATCATGGATCCGTTTATTATATGTGGAACCGCAAGCTTCCATATATACGAACGATGCTAAATCTGACTATTTTACTTTGTCACGGGGTACGTGCCAGGGATGTCCTCTGTCTCCCTTACTTTTTGCCATAGCGATTGAGCCTCTCTCGATAATGCTTAGAACTCTTCCTGTATTTCAGGGTATAATTCGCAAAGGAATTGAACATAAATTAGCCCTGTATGCTGACGACTTACTACTTTATGTTACAGATCCAATTGCATCTATTCAAGAGATAATATGTGTATTAAATGACTTTGGGAAATTTTCAGGTTATAAACTGAACCTACAAAAGAGTAAATGCTTACCCATAAACCAATCTGGCCAAAAGATAAAACAGACTAAAATACCTTTTCATTTGGAGGATTCAAAATTCAAACATCTCTGAGTTAATGTCACCCGTTCCTATTCTGCATTAATGGCGGCGAATTTTACACCCTTAATTTCATACATGAAGTCAGCCTTTCAAAGATGGGCAGCTCTACCATTATCCCCTCTTGGTAGAATAAACAATGTAAAAATGAACATTCTTCCAAAATTCCTCTACCTTTTTCAATCCATCCCTTTGGTTTTATTAGGGATGTACCGAATGTTCGGCAACCGAAATTATTCGGCCAAAGCCGAAACCGAATATAATGAAAAACTTGGCCGAAAGCCGAAGGCCGAAACCGAACACGTTTTTTTTTTTTTCGCATTTTTTCCATTTATTTTGCCATTTTTTTCACCATTGCATAAATTAAATAGTCAAAACGTGTTTTTTACTATTTTGTTTTGCTTTTCAAAGAAAAAAATCAATTACAAAAACTACAATTTCAAAATATTTATTTAACACTGAACATTTTTTTTCATTCCAGCAGGCATAGGCTACCAACAAGGCACAATATAACTTTAAATAAATAAATGAGTAAAATAAAAATATTTTGATGTGGTCATCTTTGAACCCCCCTTGAATAGCCTATGTTAGGCCTATAACTGACTGCTGAAAGAATGTAACACTCAGTAGCCTACAACAGAAAAAGTGCATTAAAAAGTGCATTGACAAGAGTGCAAAAAAAGGTTCTATTCGGTTCTATACGGCTGATTATATTGGGGATATATACCGCTCGCGTCCCTGTACACCTCGCGGAGTATTATAGTTGATATAGTATAGTTAGTTACGTTGTTAATGTTATGTTCCTTGATAGATTTAGTTAGTTTAAACTATAGATTAATTCATTTAGTCCCTTTGCCTGTCTTGACTACATTTTTTGGATTACGATTTAGATTTATCTGCCTGCCCTTAAATAAATATGTCTTTACCTGCTTCCGTACTCTACTCCCTTACGTCTCGTGACGTGACGGAATATTCCGGAACAGAAACAAAAAGGTAAACATCCACAGAGCATGTGCGTTGTGCACATAGCTCGCGCATGCGCGCGCCCCCTCATCGAGGTTGTGACATTCGCGCGTCTCACTCTGGTTGCTAGGCTATTTTGTCGCGTCATCAAACACGCCATTGTTCAGTCAAATTTATTCTGCCTTTTCACTTATTCGGCCGAACACCGAAAATGCTTTTTTTGCTATTTTCGGCCAAGAATTTTCATTTCGGTACATCCCTAGTTTTTACCCAAATCTTTCTTCAAGAATATAGACCAATTAATCTCCTCTTTCATATGGGCAGGGAAAACTCCCAGGGTTTCCAAATTTTCACTTCAAAAGAGTCGACTAAGTGGTGGCTTCTCATTGCCCAATTTCATGTATTATTATTGGGTGGCTAATATTCAGAAACTGGTGCTCTGGGTGCAGGCCCCCTCTCTTCCATGGTGCCACTTAGAAGCAAAGTCTTGTATTTCAACCTCCCTCCCTGCTATGGTGTTCTCCTCCTTCCTATAGCCCTTTCACAACACACGGATAATCCAATAGTATGTACCTCTCTAAAAATTTTCTATCAGTTTCGCCGTCATTTTAAATCTATCTCGGCCTCAACCATGGCATCAATATGTAATAACCACCTCTTTCCCCCCTCCTTTATAGATTCCACATTCTCTTTGTGGGAAAAGAAGGGTCTGAAATGCTTTGAGGATCTTTTCATTAATAATGTGTTTGCAAACTTTTCTGAGTTGTCCTCGTCATTCAGTCTGCCTCCGTCTCACATATTCCGTTTCTTTCAAATTAGGCATTGTGTCTCCCCCCTATTCGCTGGTTTTCCCTCCTTACCTACAAAGTCTGCATGGGAAGAGGTGTTCAAGCTGAATCCTCATAAGGGTGGCATTATCTCACGGATATATGCAACGATCTGGTCACAGGACGATTTTTACAATATCAAAACCATTAGTGCTTGGGAAGAGGAATTGGGCCTGGAGCTTGAGGATGATTACTGGGGCAGAGCGTTAGATAATATACGTACCACCACGTCCTGTGCTAGACTTAGTTTCATACAATTTAAAGTGGTCCACAGAGCTCACCTCTCTAGGAGTAAACTGTCTAAAATATATCCCAATGTTCCTGACATGTGTGAAAAATGTAAACTTTCGCCCTGTAACCTGAGTCATATGTTTGCACTCTGTCCCAAACTGCAGAACTTTTGGAACTCTTTCTTTGAAACTATGTCCGACGTTCTTAAAATCAAACTGGATGTCTGTCCTTTAATTGCCATCTTTGGTGTTTCATCTCAGCATCAGCCGCTGAACCATAAACAAGCTAGTGTTGTGGCCTTTGCATCGTTACTTGCTCGGCACAGAATATTGTTGTCTTGGACTCCACAACTCAACTCCACAACCCCCCTCTATATCAGTCTGGCTTAAAGACTTAATGTTCTTTTTAAAACTTGAAAAAATCAAGTACAACATCAGAGGCAGGGGTGACTCATTTTTGGGAAAATGGAAACAATTTATTACCTACTTTAATGATGTACGCACCCTGGAGGTGGATTGAGGAGAGGTAGACGGTAGACACTAATCATCTTACCTTTTTTTTTTTTTTCTTTGAATGTTTGTTTGTTATTGTCTTTTGTTTCCCCCTTTCTTTTGGTTTTTGGCTGTGGTTGTTTTGTTGGGGTTGTTGGATGTGGTGTTATAATGTGTAAAATGTAAATTTCCAATAAAAATTCTATGATAAAAAAAAACATTCGCAATAGGCCTATGTACAACCCCAATTACGAAAAAGTTGGGACAGTATTGAAATTGCTAATAAAAACAAAGATTTGTAAATGTACATTGACTTGTATTTAAACAAAAAAATGTATAACGACAAGGTATTTGATGTTTTACCTAATCAACTGTATATTTTTTTGAAGGTAAAAGTTTATTTTGAATTTGATGCATGAAAGACGTTCCAAAAAACTTCGGACAGGGGCGATTTAGGACTAATAGAGATGTGACAAGTTGAAATAAGAAGGTGATGTGAAACAGGTAAGGCAATTGTCTAATCATAGTATATGAGGTGTCTCCAAAAAAGACCTAGTCCTTCAAGAGTAAGGATGGGTCAAGGCTTACCAATCTGCCAAGAGATGCGTCAGTGAATAATCAACACTTTGAGAACAACATTCCCCAAAGACAAATCGGTAGTATTTTGGGCATTTCACCTTCTACAGTGCACAATATAATTAAAAGATTCAAGGAATCCGGTCAAATCTCTGTGCATTAAGGGCAAGGCCGCAAACCACTTCTGTATGCACATGATCTCCGATCCCTCAGATGTCATCGTCTTAATAAATGTCATGAACCTGTAAAGGATATCCTGACATGGGCTCAGGAACACTTTCGTAAACCTATCTCAGTCAACGCCATTTGCCGCTGCATCCACAGATGCAAGTTAAGGCTTTACTATGCAAAGCTCAAGCCATACATCAACACTGTCCAGAAGCGACTTCTCTGGGCTCCATCTCATCTGAGATTGACAGTAGCACAGTGGAATCATGTTTTGTGGTCCGACAAATCAACAATTCAAATAGTTTTTGGACAAAACAGCCGTCATACTCTCCGGGCCAAAGAGGAAAAGGACCATCCAAGCTGTTATCAGTGTCAGGTCCAAAAGCCAGCATCTGTCATGGTATAGGGGTTTGTCAGTGCCCATGTCATGGGTAACTTCTACATCTGTGAGAGCACCATTAATGCAGAAAGATATGTTCACATTTTGGAGCAACATATGCTACCATCCAGATGTCGTCTTTTCCAGGGATGTCCCTGCATTTTGCAGAAGGACAACACCAAACCACATTCTGCCTGGATTACAAGCGCATAGTTGCATAAGCAGAGAGTGCAGGTACTAGCATGGCCTGTCTGCAGTCCTGCAGCCAAAATAAGGCAACTAAGGCCCTGTACATGCATGAAGAAATGCATGATGGATGAATGGGGAAAATTCCCCTTGCTAAACTTAAGCAACTGGTGTCTTCAGTGCCCAAACGCTTAATAAGTGTAAAAGAAAATGTGTTGTTACACAGTGGTAAACAGTCGACTGTCCCAACTTTTTTTGCAGTGTGTTGCAGTCAGATTTGAAATGAGTGTATATTTTAAAAAATAAATTAAATTCACAAAGTAAAACATGAAATAATGTGTTAATAACGTATTTTCAGTATTGTACAGGGTGAATTGAAGTTTCAAATGACTCTTTTTGTTTGTTTGTTTGCATTTTCCATACTATCAAAACATTTTCGGAATTGGGGTTGTACATTTTGGGGTATGTTTGTTGTTTTTTGGGGTTGCCTGTTACGTTCCCGCCGGTAGATGGCACTGCGGCGTCGACATGCACGAGCGGCTTTAGAGAGAGCGCGTGCACGAGACTCTTGTATATGGACACGCGCCTTTGTTTGTTTTGGTTCCCCCCCTGTTTAAGCATTGGTTGATGTATGAGGGTGTGTCTTGATTTACTCCAGGTGTCTGTGTTTTAGTTTGATTGTGTTTGTTATTTAAACCCCTTGTGTTGCTGTGCACTTCGCGCAGTATTGAATGAGTATTTGAACCTGAATGTAATAGTGAATACACTATGCATGCTAAGCGGTCTTGTTTGTGTGTCCTGTTCTCGTTCCATGCCTTGACTTCAGTTCTATGTTTAACCCGTTAATCTTGTCCAGTATAGACTGTGTTTCCTGTGTTTTGTCTGCTGTGTAAAAATAAAGATGCGGATCTGCACCTGCTCCCGCCTCACTTCCCTGTATCGTAACAGAATACTGTGCCCACCACGCAGAAGCAGCAGATCAAAATGAACGCTGCCGAAGCTGCCGAGTTTGAGAAGTGACGTTGATCGTTCTGGGAACAGAGTAACCAGATAAACGAAGAACTTGCTCAGATCAAACGCCTTCTGAAGCCGCTGCAGCAAGCTGGGCCACATATCACGTAGCCACCCGTGCAAGTTCCCCCGCCCCTGCTGCCGGAGAGCTACGCTGCGCTATGTGGGCAGCTGAGCTACACGGATTACTGGGGCTTCCCGCCGCTGGGGAACAACGCTGTGCTACATAGGCAGCAGAGCTTTCCGAACTCCTGGGGCTTCCCACTGCAGGGGAACTACACCACGATATGCAGGCAGCAAAGCTACCCGAACTACTGGGGCTTGCCGCTGCCAGGGGACTACACTGCGCAATGCAAGCAGCAGGAGGTCGCAGCCCCAGAGTCCCAGCCCGAGGTTAACGTGGCGACCTCGGTGCCTCCGCCTGAGGTCAACAGGGCGACCTCAGAGCTCCAACCAGAGTCTCGCAGGGAGGTCTCTGCCACTGAAAAAGCTGCCCTGTTGTCCTGCTCTGCTGAGGAAGCTGTCCTGCTGCCCTGTCCTGCTGAGGAAGCTGTTCCACTGCCCTGTTCTACTAAGGAGGCTGTTCCGTTGCTCTGTCCTGCTGAAGAAGCTGTTCCACTGCCCTGTTCTACTAAGGAGGCTGTTCTGTTGCTCTGTCCTGCTGAAGAAGCTGTTCCACTGCCCTGTTCTGCTGAAGAAGCTGTTCCACTGCCCTGTTCTGCTGAAGAAGCTGGTCCACTGCCCTGTTCTACTGAGGAGGCTGTCCCGCTGCTCTGTCCTGCTGAGGAAGCTGTCCCGCTGCCCTGTCCTGCTGAGGAAGCTGTCCCGCTGCTCTGTCCTGCTGAGGAAGTTGTCCCGCTGCCCTGTTCTGCTGAGGAGGCTGTCCCGCTGCTCTGTCCTGCTGAGGAAGCTGTCCCACCGCCCTGTCTTGCTGAGGAATCTGTCCCGCTGCCCTGTTCTGCTGAGGAAGCTGTCCTGCTGCCCTGTCCTGCTAAGGAAGCTGTCCCGCTCTGTTCTGCCGAGGAATCTGTCCCGCTGCCCTGTTCTGCTGAGGAAGCTGTCCTGCTGCCCTGTCCTGCTGAGGAAGCTGTCCCGCTGCCCTGTTCTGCCGAGGAATCTGTCCCGCTGTCCTGCCCAGCCGAGGAAGCTGTCCCACTGTCCTGCCCAGCCGAGGAAGCTGTCCTGCTGTCCTGCCCCGCTGGGAACGTCGCCCAGCGTTCCAGCCCCACTGGGGACGTCGCCCAGCGTTCCAGCCCCGTCGGGGGCGTCGCCCTGAGTTTCAATTCCACTGGGGGTGGTGCACCGCCTGTCTACAGCCCGGCAAAGGCCACCTTGTTTTCAGATGCATCGCGAGACAGTTCACACAGGGGCCCCGTACCGCCGGTGGAGAGGGGTGCTCTTTGGCACTCCGGGAGGAGAGCCTTTGGAGGGGGGTTCTGTTACGCTCCCGCCGGTAGATGGCACTGCGGTGTCGATATGCACGAGCGGCTTTAGAAAGAGCGCGTGCACGAGGTTCTTGTGTATGGACATACGCCTTTGTTTGTTTTGGTTCTTTCCCTGTTTAAGCATTGGTTGATGTTCAAGGGTGTGTCTTGATTTACTCCAGGTGTTTGTGTTTTAGTTTGATTGTGTTTGTTATTTAAACCCCTCATGTTGCTGTGCACTTCGCGCAGTATTGAATGAGTATTTGAACCTGAATGTAATGGTGAATACGCTACGCATGCTAAGCGGTCTTGTTTGCGTGTCCTGTTCTCGTTCCATGCCTTGACTTCGTTTCTATGTTTAACCCATTAATCTTGTCCAGTATAGACCACGTTTCCTGTGTTTTGTCTGCTGTGTAAAAATAAAGACACTGATCTGCACCTGCTCCCGCCTCACATCCCTGTATCGTAACATTGCCACTAGCGGTGAGCTCTACTTTTCACAACTAAAGGTATGAAAAGGATTAGCAAATGCATATGTATTCATGAATAGGGTTTTTAATATATGTTTATATACCTGATCCTTATCAAGTTGAGCATATACTGCGAAATATGTCAAGGACAATGGCAATTGCTAAAAGGAAAAACACCTATGACAAATGCAATTGGATTGTTTCTGTAATCCTCAGTCCGTTCTAAACTGCATTGTGTTCTGTTGATACAATGAGCACCCAGGCAGCATTGAGTGATCAGTCCCTTCATAAAAGTATAAAAAAATTTGCATGGCTCCCCCCCCCCCCCCCCATAATCAAAACTAGCAGTTACAACCCCCCAATATTTATACCAAGATCATCTGAAACATATGTAGAAGTACACATAGATTGTAGCTAAATAGCTAATTCACTGCAGTTTAGCCATAACTATCAATATAACAACTTAGCAAAAAATTGCCTTGTGTTATGTTAGCTAAATTTTATTTTACTAGTTCCCATTATTATCAACAACAAGGTTGTCCACACTAAATGATTTGTATGAGTTTTAATCAGTTACAGTATGCATTTATTTGGAGTGTTATTATGCCTTGTGTAATTTGTTTTAATGAAGCAATCATTTGATCATAAATGCTTGTGGGCAATATATAGATTAGACAGATAGATGGATGGATGGATGGATGGATGGATGAGTAGATAGATAGAAAGATAAATAAGCAGAAGATAATTATGTAGTGACACTGCAGATATAACAAAGTTGATTTTTCTTTTAATTGAAAAACAATTAACTCATATATTGGGGAACATACCCATTCAAACCAAATCTATGCCCATGCATGACACACTTCTCTCTCCAGTGAAATCCTAACTGAACTTTACAATTAAAATAGCAGGAAATATAGCAGAAAACGGCATGTGATAAAACAAAACAATATTAAAAGGTGACTGAAACATACTGTACACAGTATATCTAACTACTATAGCCTACCAACAACATAGCAATAAAGGAATCTAGCCATGGAGCTCATATAAGCTCTATAAAAGTGCAGCTCTGTACAACTATGACTAGCACAACTACAGCACAAAATTCTAAAATGGACATTCCAAATTGTAAACAAATAACATGACTGGCATTACAATTCAAAAGTGTAATAATGCATGAACAAAACTGGCAGAAGACTTGCCTGTATTATATACCTTACAATATAAAATAAAAGCATAAAAATCACGTGTTGCACAAGAAATGCACAAATCTTCCAACATATGCCCAATGATAACCAAATATTGATGCATTTACAAAGTTCTGTGCACAAAAAAACAACTACATGTCCACAAAAGTACCACAAAAGTGCTGAACTAAAATACAAGAAGTTGTATTTGGTTTGGAAACTTTGTGCATTATATTAAGACGGAGCATTAGTAAAAGCATTTTAAAAGCGGTGTACTTTTTATCATCCTCATGCATCGGGATGTTAAAGAAACCAGAAATCAAGGCCATTGTGCAGGCAGGCAGTCAGATTGGTGTGGAAAGGGATGAGCATCTCAGGTGTTTTTTGGATCCTGGAGAGGTTTCCTCTTCATTCATTCACATAAAACAATGCTTTAAATTTTGTGTTATACTTTTTGTTTTAGAAAGGCTGTATGCAAAGGAGTGTCAATGGAGATGAATATTTCACACCTATGGAGATAATGACCCAGCCCCAAATTGGTCTATCAAGGTAGAATGCCAATGTGGAATCTAAAAGAAATAATTTCAGGAGAATAAAAGAAGTACTTTTTTTTTGTATATTGCAAAATATAATCAAGATTTGAAAAAGCGAGGGTCAAAGGCATATTTTTGAACACATATATTTGAACACCTTTGTGCCATTCCTGGAAACAATTCCTGGTTAAGTAGACACAAATAACAGGATAAAAGCAACTATATTATCACTAATATAATCACTAATCACTATCACTCATACTGATATTAATTCAATTCAATTCAATTTTATTTGTATAGCGCTTTTTACAATAGACATTGTCTCAAAGCAGCTTTACAGAAATATCAACATGGTATACAGATATTAAAGGTGCGAATTTATCCCAACTGAGCAAGCCACTGAGTGGCGACGGTGGCAAGGAAAAACTCCCTAAGATGTTTTAAGAGGAAGAAACCTTGAGAGGAACCCGACTCAGAAGGGAACCCATCCTCATCTGGGTAACAACAGATAGTGTGAAAAAGTTCATTATGGATTTATATGAAGTCTGTATGGCCTTAGGAGCAGCCGTAGTCCCAGCAGTCTGGAATTAAAGAAGATTTGAGCTCCATCCAGAGGCAGAAAGGATCTGGATCTCTAGTATCTCCATAAATTCATGTGGGGCTCGGCGAAAGGAGAGAGGGAGAAAAAAGATTATTATGACTGCGAAGAAGTAGAACAGAATCTAGTCAGGGTAGGCTTGAGTAAACAAATACGTTTTAAGCCTAGACTTAAACACTGAGACTGTGTCTGAGTCCCGAACACTAATAGGAAGACTGTTCCATAACTGTGGGGCTCTATAAGAGAAAGCTCTTCCCCCTGCTGTAGCCTTCACTATTCGAGGTACCGTCAAATAGCCTGCATCTTTTGATCTAAGTAGGCGTGGCGGATTATATAAAACCAAAAGGTCGCTTAGATATTGTGGCGCGAGACCATTTAGTGCTTTATAGGTTAATAAAACTATTTTATAGTTAATGCGAGATTTTACTGGGAGCCAATGCAGTATTGATAATATCGGTGTGATATGGTCGTACCTTCTAGTTCTAGTATTACCCACTCATAACAAAAACCCCCACAATTTTTGTAATGCTATACATGCACATATACTTTATGCACATGTACTTTATGTATTATCACACAGAATGTAAACAAAATTAAAATAGCATCTGTAAAATAGTGGAAATAGCCCAACTACTAAAATCTGTACATATCTAAAAAAACAAACAAACAAACATGTTAACTAATGTAAGTAAGAATAAATGACTTACTCATCAGAAATTATATCCTCTGCTGACACTGCAAGAAAAGTGGGATTTGGGGCAGCTAATGGCACTTTAAATTGCAGTGGAAGTTCAGTGTTAATGGCTGCTAATGGGAATTTTTGGCTAGCACCAAAAACTGGCAGGAACTGTCAACAATTGCCATGAGCTTTGTTTGTCAGTGTTGCCCCCATGACCCCCCGTCCCCTTGGTCTAGGTGAAGCTTTCACATGTAATTGAAAATGCTGTGAACTATACAAAATGCAAATCAGGTAAGTCACCACTGGACCAGAGGTGTTAAGTCTCTGGTATAAATAGATCAGGCAAACACAACTGATTTGATAGTGCTGATTTGAAATTAGCCTACCTCAACACTGTTGGTAAAACATCTCCTAGGTTATATGTGTAGAGAGGAGGTAGGCTATATATATATATAGGTGGGTAGGTTTATATATATATATATTGTATCTCACAAAATTGAGTGCACCCCTCCCATGTTTGTAAATATTTTATTATATCTTTTCATGTGACAACACTGAAGAAATGACACTTTGCTACAATGTAAAGTAGTGAGTGTACAGCTTGTATAAGAGTGTAAATTTGCTGTCCCCTCAAAATAACTCAACACACAACCATTAATGTCTAAACCGCTGGCAACAAAAGTGAGTACACACCTAAGTGAAAATGTCCAAATTGGGCCCAAAGTGTCAATATTTTGTGTGGCCACCATTATTTTCCAGCACTGCCTTAACCCTCTTGGGCATGGAGTTCACCAGAGCTTCACAGGTTGCACTGGAGTCCTCTTCCACTCCTCCATGACGACATCACAGAGCAGGTGGATGTTAGAGACCTTGTGCTCCTCCACCTTCCATTTGAGGATGCCCCACAGATGCTCAATAGGGTTTAGGTCTGGAGACATGCTTGGCCAGTCCATCACCTTCACCCTCAGCTTCTTTACCAAGGCAGTGGTTGTCTTGGAGGTGTGTTTGAGGTCGTTATCATGCTGGAATACTGCATACTGATCATGCTCTGCTTCAGTATGTCACAGTACATGTTGGCATTCATGGTTCCCTCAATGAACTGTAGCTCCCCAGTGCTGGAGGCACTCATGCAGCCCCAGACCATGACACTCCCACCACCATGCTTGACTGTAGGCAACACACACTTGTTTTTGTACTCCTCACCTGGTTGCTACCACACATGCTTGACACCATCTGAACCAAATAAGTTTATCTTGGTCTCATCAGACCACAGGACATGGCTCCAGTAATCCATGTCCTTAGTCTGCTTGTCTTCAGCAAACTGTTTGTGGGCTTTCTTGTGCATCATCTTTAGAAGAGGCTTCTCTGGGACAACAGCCATGCAGACCAATTTGATGCAGTGTGCGGCGTATGGTCTGAGCACTGACAGGCTGACGCCCCACCCCTTCAACCTCTGCAGCAATGCTGGCAGCATTCATATGTCTATTTCCCAAAGATAACCTCTGGAAATGATGCTGATCACATGCACTCAACTTCTTTGGTCGACCGTGGGGAGGCCTGTTCTGAGTGGAATATGTCCTGTTAAACCACTGTATGGTCTTGACCACCTAGGCCATCTTTATGTAGAACAACAATTCTTTTTTTTCAGATCCTCAGAGAGTTCTTTGCCATGAGGTGCCATGTTGAACTTCCAGTGACCAGTATGAGGGAGTCTGAGAGCGATGACACCAAATTTAACACACCTGCTCCCCATTCACACCTGAGACCTTGTAACACTAACAAGTCATATGACACCGGGGAGGGAAATGGCTAATTGGGCCCAATTTGGACATTTTCACTTAGGGGTGTACTCACTTTTGTTGCCAGCAGTTTAGACATTAATGGCTGCGTGTTGAGTTATTTTGAGGAGACAGCAAATTTACAGTGTTATACAAGCTGTACACTCACTACTTTACAGTGTCGCAAAGTGTCATTTCTTCAGTGTTGTCACATGAAAAGATATAATCAAATATTTACAAAAATGTGAGGGGTGTACTCACTTTTGTGAGATACTATATATATATATATATATATATATATATATATATATATATATATATATACACACACACCTTTTCTCTTCTGTCACTATCCTGTGGAAACAGAATGAGCCTTAGAGTGTTCAGAAAGTTTGTTACTACCTGCTCTCGTTTTCCTGTTCCTGAGGTTCATGGTTGGAGGCAACGCGTATCAATATCAGTTCTTCCTTTCACTAGCTTTATCCCCTCGCACCATCACAAAGTGCGTGGATGCCGCAGTGGCTCCTTTGCGACTCCAGGGCATCCATGTGCTAAACTACCTGGATGACTGGTTAATTCTAGCGCAGTCCAGAAAGTTGGCTCTTCAACATCGAGATGTTGTTCTCGCCCACGTGAGGAGCTTGAGGCTCAGTTTGAACTTCAGGGAAAGTTGCTTCTCCAGTCAAAAGCGACTTTTCTAGGGGTTATATGGGATTGAATACGATGAGGTCGTGTCTATCCCCAACATGCATAGGGCAATCCTATCAACATTTAGCAAGATAAAGTTAGGTCTGGGCATCCCCTCCAGTCTCGTAGAGACTGTTGGGGCTTAGGGAAGCAGCAGCCAACATCATACCATTGGGCCCATTGCACATGAGACCATTCAGTGGTAGCTGAAATTTGGGGGTTTCATCTGAGGACAAAACCCCTGAGAGTAATCTGTGTCACGCGGCAATGCCTACATGCTCTGTAAACTTGGAGGTGTCCCTGGTTTCTAGCCTTGGGTCACACTCTAGGGGCTTCTCTTATCGCAAGACGGTAATGTCAGACGCCTCCCTCGATCGTCATTGTACAATTGTCCTTGTATATGATGACCTTGCACAACAACAATTCTTGCAAGATTTATTTATCAAGTCTTTTGGACCAATGGTTCCACATTTACTCCCAATTTCATATTTTGTACTGTTATAGCACCACCAACTGGTTATAGCCTTCTTAGTAAAAGTGTAAAAGTAAAAGTGAAACTTTTACTTAGTAAAAGTACTAAGTAAAAGTGGCCACGCCAACTTCAAACTTTTTGATGTACTCTTATGAGGGTAAATCAAAACGTCAACTTTTTTGGATAATTATTGATCTAAATAGTCCAAAGAATGATCCTGCTATTGGATTATTACAGTTGAGCAAAAAACCTAGGACTACTGCACAAAACTAAGTTACTGAAATAATCTCAAATATTTACTAAATATAAGTATGCACCGATACTAAATTTCTCAGCCAATACCAATAACCAAATATCCAGAGTGATATCGGCCAATACCGATCACTGATACCGATAGTTCAACTTGTTATGCCTTCTTTTAAATTAATAATAATTAATTCCACAATTCTGGAGGAAATGCAAATAAAAACGTTATTCTCTCCATTTCAACAAGTTGTTTCACAGTAACTGGTCTCATAAACAGAAAACACATTACTCAAATTAACATTAACACATTAACTAAATTCTGAAGATTTAAGTAAGATTCCTTAACTTATTGAATGTTATTAATTCATATTAACATTGACTGAATTCTAAAAAACCTCCTGTTAGGCTTCACATTCACTCACCACAAACCAAAACATTTCTACATCATCATTGACATCAAACTGGTAATAATATTAGAGCAGAATAAAATAAATAAATAAATAAATAAATAAATCCTTACAATGACAATAGGGTTTCAACCCTTCGGGCTTGAACCCCTAAAAATAAATGGAGCAGATCCAATCCAAAGAAGAAGAAAAAGAAGAAGAAAAAGAAGAAGAAAAAGAAGAAGAAAAAGAAGAAGAAACAGTAGATCACGTAGGGCCTCGCACCAGTGGTGCTCGTGCCCTAAAAATGTATGTTCTATGAATGTTCTGGGAATGTTAATTTTTGGGAACCAAAAATTGTTATATGGGTATGTATTTACACTAAAAAAATGAAATATAGCTGCTGTTGGTCCAAAGAATGTCCAAATTAAATAATATACTTGTGTTTGTGCATTAAAATATTAAAACAACTGTGCTGAATTTTTTTTTTCATTTTTTAAATTTATTTATTCATTTTCATGTGATTCATCTTCATGTGATTCATTTACATGTGATTCATTTTCATGCGATTCATTTACTGATTTTCTTCTCTTTAAATCCAGTTTTAGACTGTGATATTACAAAGGTCTTTCCAGATTATTACTTGCCACACTGTATAAAATAACCCCAGTAAAATTGCCTGAATTCTATAATATAATTTGTTCATCATATTAGGTTTAAATCCTCTAAAAACAGATTCACAATTGACTAACGTTACTCCGTTCCAGTTCACATCCTTCAAAGCATTGGCATGTTTTTGTGGCAGGGTAAGGGATTTGGGTATCCTATTGGTTCTGCTTGGGATATGGTTTCGGCAGACCAATAGGATGAGAGCTACCCGATTATTTACGGACCCTTATTTTGGTAAGCAGATAGATGTCTTGGTGATTCCGAGTCCCTCACTCCTCTGGCATTTCCGGGTTCCTACTTCCGTTCAGATACTTTCAGGCTTTGTCACGGCATAATGAGGTGAATACCTCAAGGCTAATTTGTTTGTTTTTATAGTTTTAGAGCGGCGCTGGTGGCGCGTGCATTGTGGTGAATTGGCGCCAGAGATCGCGTAAAGTGATCGCAACATTTAACCGGTGGCTGAATGATGAGTATGTATGTCGAGCCGCGGTGCCTGTGAGTAATTATACAACTTCGCGTCTGGTGTTTGTTCAATCTAAGGGTAAGTGTACCTCTCCCTTTTTCACACTGGGACTTGGTAGATACTCTGATCTTTGTGTTAAGGTGAGAGTGGGGAGCTGAGCTAAGTCTTCTCTAAGACGAACTCCTAGCCGAAGACGCTACATGTGACGCCGCTGCTGTTTTGCTTTACCTGGTTTTTGTTTAACAGTTATTTTCTTCGCTTGATTTATTGTTGTGTTTTTTTCCCAACAATTGTGTTTTGCTTTATTGGATTGTTTTGCGTCATGGTTTCATGTATTTTGCTTTTACTTATTGTTTTGGATGTATGTCTGGTTTGCTTTGTAACCACATATAGTAAGAGTGAGTAGTCTGAGAGTGGTAAAACTAGTGTTTCCTAGCCTCAAAACTGTTTCAGGTTTCTTATTCCACCTAACCACTTTACTACTGAGAGTGTGTATGTTGAGCCTTACTGTCTCCATGCTATAGTGGCCATAATTGTCATTTGTACTGTTTGCCATAATTCTGGTTCTGCTTGGGTGCTATCCACTGCCTCCATTTCTCGTGGTGGTGTCAGTGGGCCTGGGTGTTATAGCTACCATACCACAGTGTTTGTAATATTTGTCTTCCTGTGTCTCGTTGTTTAGTATTTGTATAATTTTGGGTTAACTGGTGTCCTCTTTCTCTCCAGGAGCCAGTGAGTCTTGGTGGGACAGGGGAGGCTAGCTGCATTTACTCGGTGGTGTGCTTCACAGCGTGCTCAGTGTGCCAACACAACTTCCTTATGGTGCAGGTAGGGTGATTTTTTTTTGGTGTGACTTGCAGTGGGTTTGGATGGCCTCCCGAGTTATAGCTGGCCCCCCTTGTCCCTGCCAAGCCTGGGCCTGGAGAAGTCCTTAGTTTTAAAACCCTTATTGTGCTTCATGGGAAAGCGATTTTATATTTTCATGTTAAGTTTTAAATGATGCTGAAGTGTCATAATAAAATATAACTTTTTATATTTGTACTCATGTCTCACTCTCATGTTCCTTTCCCCGATTGATGAAACTTGTGTGCCTTTTGTTTGGGAGTATTTCCCTGGTTCTCCCCCAGGGTGGCGTAGTTGGATTTACTGAATTTGGGATAAACGTCTCCCTCCAATTGGGAATATTGCCACATTCTGGTGTGGTCGGCAGGGTGTTCCCTCCACTCGAGGGAATAACCGTCACGTTTTGTTTACTCTCACAATCCCCCAAACACACACACCCAAAGTCTCCATAAAAGAAAAAAAATGAGACAGCAGTGTTTCCCACAATGACCAAAAGTTGTCCACAATGTGAAAACAACTTGGAGAGTAAGCTGAACTAACCAACAAAATTACCAAGACAAAAAGTTCCAGTAAGACAAAAAGCCCCTACTGACTTCAGGTCTGATAAACAGTCTGTGCACAAGAACAAATATAATGTCCTTAACTTTTAAAGACTTGTAACAAATAATATAACAGTGTAGGACGCAAAGCCGAGGAAAAAAACACTAATACAATTAAATAGAAACTCTAACCCAGTCAGAGCCTCAAAACAGAGAACCACATTAATACCGAAGTAGATTTAAGAGTAGTGAGTCCACAAAATCTAGGCAAAGTAATGCAGCAACGATATCTTCAATAAAAATCCGAATACTATAGAGCTGGAAGGCCGAGTGCATAAAATAAAAGAAGAGCAAAAAAGACGCCGCTTTGTAGGTGATGCAGTTCACCCTGATATCAAGAGTTTAACATAGTCTCCTGCTTCCTCTGCTGAAATAAAGTCCTTCTGGACACCGTTATATGTAATGCGAAGCTGAGCTGGGTGAAGTATTCCATAGCGAGTGCCCTCAATACCATGAAGTTGAGGCCGAACCTCGTTAAATGCGGCCCGGGCTATCTTGGCTGTGTAGTCAGGGAAAACGGAGATGGTCAAATCCCTCACTTTAATCCACTGGATCTTTCTCGCACGGCATAAAATGTCAACACAGTCACTGTGATAGTGGAATCTGCACACAATAGCTCGTGGTCGTTCACCAGGCTTGGGCTTCAGCTGAAGGGTCCAGTGGGACCGGTCCAAAACCGGCTCCTTCTCCAGACCAAACGCCTCCTTTAACAAGGCTGCTACAGCAGCAGTTGTACATGTGTCAGCGCCCTCTGGAACTCCGACTACCCTAACGTTATTGCGCCATGACCTCGACTCCAAATCCTCACATTTATTCTCTAATTGAATCACGGTCGCAGTGAGAGACTCGATAGTAGTCTTCATTTGAGCTATGTCATCGGTGCAACCAGAGAGAGCGTGCTCCATTTCCCCAACAGTACCTTTCAGTGTTGACATGGTAGCCTTGGTAACGACTTTATCACTAACCAGCTGTGTTTTCACGGCCTGCAGGTCAAGCTGAACAGCAGACAGCGCAACCCTGAAAGTCTCCTGGAGCTCCTTTTCAAAAATATCGGCGATGTCCTTCCTCAGTAAAGCCAGCAGCTCAAGCCTGAGTACGGCGAAGTCAAAGTCACCACTCGGCGACGCGGATTCAGGGGAAGAAGGGGACTTGCTCACGGCGTGCACACTTGGCCTCAGTCGTGTCTGAATGCTAAAACGGATTTTCATGTTCTTTCCAGACATTTTAACGTACCACAAAGTTAAAAGTGCAAACAAGGAAACGGTGTAGAATAAGTCAAAATCTATTGTATGACCGAAAAGCACTAATTAATTACAATTTTAATCGAAAACAGCAGGAGCCTCCAACTTCGCGTCCTACTCCATCGAACTCCGAATTCGAATTTTTTTTTTTTATTAACATTTCAAATTTACACAGCTCACATAAGTTAAATTAATAAAATACAGCTATGTTGCTTCTGCTTCTTCGCTTTGGATTTGTGTGTTCCTAGTTTGAGACTTTCCTCACAGGTTCCAATTCACACGTTTGTGTTTTTTTTAAAAGACGTTCTCTTTAGTCAATCAGATGTGAGTTTTCAATCCAGACAATCATCATACACTTTGCTCAATGTTTTGACTCAGGAATCACAACTTAACCAATTATAACTGCATCTCTGCTTTATTACATTACTGCAAACACCACAGTTCACCTGTGGTTACTTTTATTTTAATGGAGGATTGTCTTCAGGTGTGGCTAGCCTTCATTGGCAATAGCTGTGTAGCTCTGCAAACGCCACATTTCATTACAAAAAACTATTACCCTCATAATGTGTTTTGAACTATGAGATATTTTGCATCACTTACCTGTGAAGTTTGGTTATCAGGCAGTTTTAAGGTAATACCGAAGAGCTGGAGAATCTATAACAAGAAAATAATGTTAGAGAAGCCAATAATAAACGTGAAGAGATCTATATCACATTGAATAAATTCATCCAACTAAAGACAGCTTTAATAGAAAACAGTGGTCATCTTGAATATACATTTCAAAATAGCCCAGATAGGGAATTTGATAGATCATTTTACAGTACCCTCAAATCCTTGAATAGGTGTCCCAGAAAACATATGGCCAAAGGGCCACCGATTGGTTTTGTCACATCCTTTGGTGTTGCACACAGCCCATAAGGTAAAACAGGTATTATCCAACATTGAAACACAAAATATGACGGCTCAGCGCAGAAGTGGTTATGAAACTATTCTCTGTGCTACCGCAAATTTGACCATTAAATGTTCCACAGCTGTATTACTCATGCTTTACACCGTCTGCTAAATTCACAGGATGACACCATTCCTTTACCTGAAAATCATGATTGTTTAAAATAAATTGTTTCTTCATGTAGCATTCGATCTGATCCGTCTGATACTCCTTTGTTCAGTAGTAAGTATGTTTTTGTAGACGGATCGTGTTCTAAGCCTGCCAATCTCACATTCCACTCTAGTCGACAATCTAATCTCTTCCTGTGCTAAACCAACAGCTCTCGCGATCGTTAAAACAAAGGCGCATCTGGCTGGCAACACTGTAAAGATACGTGTGAACGCGCTAGCTGATAGACATGCAAAACTGGTGGCTAAGTCACAATAACCTTGTCCTTTTTTAATGTCTAACATTATTCATGTTTATACTAGTGCTTTGTTGGCGGGGGTGGATTTTGCCCTTATGCAATCACATGCAAGCCCTGAGGATTCTGATTACTGGCAAGCACAAGGAGCCTGTCCATATCACCACGGCATCTGGTTTGATAAAGTAGGTCGTCTCTGCATTCCCACCGCTAGCGCACCTTTTCTAATACGTGAGTTTCACGACGTCTCACATCGTTCTCTATCAGGAGTGGTGTCTGATATGACCTCCAAATTTTGCATACGTGACTTACGTCCTCAAATAAAGACACATTTCTCATGATGTTTGATATGTACACAAAAAAACGCCACTGGTTCTTCTGTAAAGAATGATGCATTGTCACCTCTGCAGGTGCCTTTTGAATGTCTGCAGGTCAATTTTACCCATATGCCAACTGTTGGACCACATAGAATGTTGTTGGTCATTGTAGACCGTTTCTCTAAATGGGTTGAGACCTTTCCATGCGCGAGGGAAAAGGCTAAAACTGTCGTCAGGATTTTGGCGAAGGAAATCATACCACGCTTCAGTGTACCTTTGCAAATTGACTCAGTTAAAGGCACCGCTTTTACATCACAAGTAACTCAACAGCTTTGTGACTATTTAGCTATTGACTGGAAATTTCACATACCGTACCACCAACAGTCGTCTGGTGTAGTTGAGCGTATGAATCACACTCTGAAAGACTGTCTGAGCAAAGCAATGCAGCAGGGAAAGAGTACTGCCTGTCCTGACCTTTTACCTGCCGTTCTTACTGAAATTCAAATGACGCCATCTAAAACCACAGGCCTCAGTCTGCAGGAAGTGGTGTCAATATTCATCTAGACGACTACGTGTCTAAATTGCTTGATGTGTTGCAGGAAAAACATGAATGTGTACGAGCCAAATCACCATTACCCTCACAGAGTTCCACACATCCTTTTGTTCCAGGTGACCAGGCGCTGCTGCAGGTTCCCAAATGGAACAAACAGCTAGGGGAGCCTAAATATGAGGGACCGTATGAGGTTGTGGCTGTTACTAGAACCGCAGTTATGACCTCAGAAGGTCCGATCTGGAGACATGAAAGTTGGTTAAAAGCTGTTAACAAATGAGCTCTGTCCATTCTATTTTTCTTCAACCTATTCTCTATGACAGGTTGCCCATTCGGGAACGTACCTGTACCCCTGATGAGGTCTGAGCATCGGTGAACGTGTCTACAAAGGAAGGAGGAGTGTGTTCTATGGTTGGTGAACATTGTTGTACATACGTACCCAATAATGATGCTCCCGGTGGTAACATTTCACATGCTTTAGAAAAGATGAAAACGGTCACAGAGGATCTCCGGCGAGATGAAGAAGGTAGAACCACTTGGGGTCTTTGGTGGGACTTATTCAGATGGTTTTCCCCTACGCATCTGCCATCCTCCCTATTGTTGTGGTTCTCATCTTTATCGTCCTATTCGGCCCCTGTATTTGTGTCTGTATTCGTTGTAGTATCACTTCGGTTCAAGATTCTGTAACTACAGCTCTTTTTAGCTCTACTACAATTGGCCATTCCAATCATGGTTCTTACCCTGAGGTGACCCATTCGGCCCCGATTGACATTTACATTCATAACCATGACGCCGCGGTTTCAGCGGCCTCAGATGTGTTCTCACAGACATATCATGACTTTTCTGTGAAAGGGTGATGTTAACCTAGGACTTTAGAGAATTCATTTTGGGTTATTCTGTGCTAGGCTAGAATAAAAGAGGGCAATGAAAGGAAATTCTCTTATATCATGTACTCTCTTATATTATGAACTGCTATCAAATACCTATGATGAATGTATTCATTTAATTACCTCTTTGAATAAGCTGATCAACTGCCATCCTTTCTTATAGCTGACACATGTATTTTCTGTCTCTTGAAAAGACTTATTTTCATAGTGTGCTATCTGTGTTTTGTCAATCTGTCTGGCACCTGCACAAGTAGAAACCCGCCTACGAACTACTGCTTATCTATGTATATGAATACTTCTGTTTTGCATGAATAAACCGGAAGTCTATGTGAACAGCATGTGTGTCAGTGTGTGTTCAGTCAGACTCTCCAGGCCCCTAAACTCTGCGGTAAACCACACTTTCTAGCTTATAGCAGCACAGAACTAAGAGTTAAGTGAAATATAAGGCTGAAAGGGCTGACAGAGATCTGAAGACATAATCTGAGATTTGAAGATGTCTAACAATGTGGCATTTGTGTAAATAATTTATATTTTCTGTAATAAAGAATCTCATTACTGCTGCATGTTTGGTTGTCATGATAATGAGAAATGACAGGATAAGTGTATTTCAATAATTTGAAATTAAGTTTTCTCTAAACAAAATATTATACATGACATTTTATGCTTGGCAATGTATTTGAGCTTATGTATTAATAACAGTTTGAGTCTTGGACAATGAACTCTGTTTATTCCTTAAGTGACTTAAGGAAAGAAAGACATAATTAGGTTTAATTAAATTTATTCATACAAAGAAAAAATAGCAACATTAAATCAAACTGTCTTTTTCCAAAGTAAAAATATTGTGAATGTTGGTTAAAAATGCAGGCATCTGTGGACAATAGCATTCCTTGGGGAGTATAAGAACTTGTTGACTCTTTTTGGTGTGCTTTTTGTCAACGTTGGTCAAGTGGGGGAATCTCTGGGAAACAGTCTTCAAGATAAAGTGCCTTAGGTTCACGGGCAATGCAGATTTGCCTCTCTGACTATCCCAGTTGGTGGTCGATGCCTACTCTTTATACCGCTGCTCTGGTAAAATGGCACGGAATAGCAAGCAACCATATCGATCCGGCCATACCCGAATAAATCATTAGGATCTCTAGCTGCTCTGGTGAGGGACAAGAAAACTGGAGTTTGGGATGGTAACTTCCAGCTGGTGTTATTGGTGTGACCTGTGTTGACGACATAAGATGGTGTTTGCCTATTTTCTGAATCTCTACTCAGGCTAGCAGTGACCTCAGTTCGACAGCATGATGTTGGGACCCAGGCACAGTTGAGTTACTTTGTACACCTCTCTTATACCTCACAACAACAGTGGGGGACTGGACGAGCCTGATATGTGTCATTTTTAAATATGCAAGAGCTGCTTTTGCGTTTGCATATGCCTCATTGCAGACACAGAGCTTCCTCCTCAGGGCCTCAATCTCGGCATTCCACATCACTTGCTCAGGTGTCAAGTCCTCCACCACATTTTCACTCTCTTGGGGTACAGTGTTTGAAACTTGTTCAAACACAACACTTGCCTATATTAGAAGAAAGCACATTGTATTAATTCACTATATGCAATGTATTATACAATATACATTGTATTATACACTAATAACAGGAAACTTACCTCTTTTTTTTTGTGAACTATGTGCTTAATTTGCTGTCGGTTTTGGGGTCTGTTTTCCATCAAAGGTGTCTGTCAAAATATTTGAATGATTTCAACATTGCAATTCATAGGGAATATGAAAACAATAACCAATGTCAGTATAATAATTTTTAGAGGCATTTTGAATGTTTACCTTCTTAGTGTCCCTGCCACCAAAAACAACGCAATGTTCATTTTCTCGAATTAGTTAGTGTAGGTCTAGGTGTTTATGTAAGGAAGGGTTAGAGTGAAATCAGGGGAAATCTTTGGATGTGCAGGAAAATAATTATAATAGTTTATATTTTTATGAATGTACAGATTGCATGACTTTTTATGGAAGTTTCTATAATTATGAATGTACTTGATAACTTACATGTCAGCGTTTTATTGAGAAATCGTTTTTTAAAAACAGTATTCATATCAGTGGTTATCAGTGATTTTAACATACTGTAAGTATATTTTGCCTTGTGCTGTCAGATTTTTTTCACCAAGACCAAGAAATGTCAGAAACCCCTCTCCGTGTCAACTTTTTTCATCAAGATACCTTATTTTAGTTGTTGAAATATTTCTTATGAATAACCTATACAAACATTATAAATGAAAACTTTTTTTAGCATGTTAGAGCAATAATCTTCAATTTTAAGACATTCCAAATCTAAATGGAGCATTTGACCTTATGGCCGACTTTACCTGACATAAGAATATTGAAAGGTGTGAATTACGGTAGAATACATTCAATGATAAATTTTCACATCACATTATAATATAATACATTATAATGAACAAGAAAACTATTATTAATTTATTATTATACCTTAACTCATGATAAAAGCTTTTGGTCATGTAGCCCATTGTTAAATTTTCAAGAAATTTAAGATATTAGAAAAAATATTTAGGGACTTCCATTGTGGTGATGCAGGAGAACGTAGAGGAATTGATGGTCTCCAAATTTTTTCCTTGTACATATACACCGTTTACAGTGAATTTCCCTTTATAAAATGTTTTAAAACCAATTAAACAACTAGGGAAGAGGGTACAAACTAATCTGTGCACAATGAGGTTCTAAACAGAAAAGTGCTGTGTTGCAGTCGAAAAAGACCAGCGTAGCTAGCAAACTAGCGAGCATGGTGGCTGCTTCGCCTCAAGTTGGAAATCAAGATGCAGAGGGAAACTTGGACGACTCTCTATCCATGACACAACTTATTTCTGAACTACCTAAACAATGGGAAATTCTCAAGGAGGACATGGCTGCCCTGATACTAAACTACTTCATACCTCGGTGGATGCTTTGTGCTACATGGTAAACTCTTTTCAGAGTCGACTTTGAGTGTCTTGTGGTGGTGGAATCTACAATATGCTCCCTTAAGACTCAAAACAGTTTGTTATTGGAACGTCTAGACGACCTGGAGATCATGCCGATCTAATCTGCCTATCCTGAATTTACCTGAGGGGAGGGAGGATGGCAAATACCCCACCGTATTTGTTTCAGAACTGCTGGCGGAGGCAACAGCTGAGGTGTTCACTAGCCCACCACTGCTGGACCGTTCTCTCTGACCTAAGCATATAGTGACCTAAGCATATATAACTTATGTGAGCTGTGTAAATTTGAAATGTTAGAAGCATATATGTTCCCTCGCCAAGAAATGCACCATGTTTAACCCGGTGAAAGCTCTGTATCAGGAGGGTGTTCTGCTGTACCCCACAAGCCTCAAAGTCATGTTTAAGGGGGAGAACCTTATCTTTGCGGCCCCAGAGGAAGCAAATGACTTTTATGAGAAACAGGTGCTTGCTCAGAAGGAAAAGTGAGACAGTATTAGTATTAAAATGACGGGACCTGTTCATTCAAGAGACATCTACAAAGGAGACACATAACGTTTTCTGTCATTAACTAGGGGTGTGTTCATGACAAAAACTATTCTGGAGTTTTTGGAGTGGTTCCTTCCCCTATTAGCATGGTGTTCTGGACAGAATATATCTCAGAGGTTCTACTTTGTTAAAATGTTGTTTTTTTTCTTTTCGCGCTCTCTCTCTCTCTCTCGTCCATATCTGTCACCAGATGGTTAATGGGTTGTAGTACCAACAGTTCAAATGCTCTGAGATATACCTTTTTAATATTCATTACTTATTTTAGTTAAGTTTTCTAAGTTCACTGTTATATGTTTGATAATTGGGAGATTTCCACAGGAAAATAGATTACCGAGCAAGTAAACAGAATGAGAGAGTCAACATATCGGAAGCATAGTGGTACAGGGACACAGCCTTTTTGTATAGAGAAGGGTTGGGGGTAGGATTTGTATTTTTTGTTTCTTTTTATTATTTTAGTTTGATATTTCATTTGACCTCGAGAAGGCCATCAGAAATGGCAAGAATAACTATGGGGACAGTGTGGAATCTCACTACCAGAGCTCTGACCTCTGTCAATATGTAGAGTGACTATTGCAGAGTACAAAGGATGTAATGACAGTTTTCATTTTCATACGCATCCTAAAAGTAGACAAAGAGAACCCAATTAAACATTTGAGACAAAAAATTATACTTGGTCATTTATTTATTGAGGAAAATGATCCATATCTGTGACTGGCAAAAGTATGTAAAGCTGGGATAAGCAGTTACTTTGAATGTGAAATTAGAGTCAGGTGTTTTCAATCAATAGGATGACAATCTGGTGTGAGTGAATGACCTGTTTTATTTAAACAGGGATCTTCACAACACGTTTGTAGAAGCATATCATGGCACAAACAAAGGAGATTTCTGAGGACCTCAGAAAAAGAATTGTTGATGCTCATAAGGCCACAAAAATGGTTACAAAACCATCTCTAAAGAGATGTCAGACAGTCAGACAGATTGTGTACAAATGGAGGAAATTAAAGACCATTGTTACCCTCCCCAGCAATGGTCCACCAACAAAGATCACTCTAAGAGCAAGTCGTGTAATAGTCTGTGAGGTCACAAAGAAACCCAGGGTAACTTCTAAGCAACAGGTGTGCGAGTATGCCCCTTTCCACATCAATGGAACAGATGTGTAAAGTTTGGCAGCTTTAAATTCCTGGTGTCCTCATTTCCAATGACTTCAAATGGTCCATTCACATTCATACAGTGGTGAGAAGAGCCTGGCAGCAACTGTACCTTCCTGCAGAAGTTGAGATGGTCTGGAATGGCCCCCGATATTCTCGCAAAATTTTATTGTTGCGCCATTGAGAGCATTCTCAGTGGCTGTATCACACACTGGTATGGCAGCTGTTCTGCTGGCAACTGCAGGGACCTACAGAGAGTGGCAAGATCAGCCGAGCACATCATTGGCAGGAAACTGCCCTCTCTACAGGACATTTACTTGAAATGGTGCCTGAGGAGAGTTAAAAAGGTCATCAAGGACAGCAGTCACCCAGGACACGCGCTCTTTCAACTGCTTCTGACAAATGCTCCTGGAGCAGGAGCACACAAATAGACTAAACAGCTACATTCTCAAAGCCATCAGACTCTTAAACAGTCACTTTGCACATTTAGTATGTGCATTACCCACCCATATTTATGCATATTTTGTGCATCTAGTCTCTTTGTTGTTTTTTTGCATCCTGAATGATATACTTGATATTGCATTTGTATATTTTGTTTAGTAGATGTTCTCTGTTAGTATGTGTCCAGTATTTGTCAGTGGTGCTACCATAATAATTTCAATGTGCAGTTTTCCATGTATGAGCTGTGCAAATGACAAAGACTCTGACTTTCTCACTGCTGCTGCTGCTAGCTTCACCTAGATAGTTTGCCTCTGGCTTGCTCATTAGGGATAAATTTAAATCTGTATCCAGATATCTGGTTATATAATGGTGCTATATAAATAAAATTCAATTGAATTGAACTACCGAATCAACATAAAAGAGATAAATTCACATATTGATATTACAGGTTTAAAAATATCATCAGTTAATAATACCCCCATTAAACACAATTAACAGTAAGTTTCACAAGCCAAAATATTTCAAAATTTGCCAGGATAGAATTGTTTCTCATTTTAATGAAGGGTGCCTGTCATTCTAGAAGCCACTATACCTTGCTAGGATTGAGGCCAAAAGTCACAATGACAATTATGGTGATATTAAACTTGTGAGGGAGGACTAGAATCCAGAATGGATACAAATATCATGCCAACAATTTCAGCCTTGTCAGCAGGCAAAAAGAGAATAAATGAGAATTTAGGGGAAACAAATCTAGAAAATTTGTGTACAGTCCAGGAGGTAAAACTGGTATAGTTCACTGTACTTTTCTGTGACGCCATAATATGACAGCAACACTTTCACCTCACCCATGGGAATGTGAGTTATGCTTATAGCTATTTGCATGTGGGGTGCACAATTTTAAAATACTAACTATGTGGTTTGAGTCATGTAATAAATAATGAAACGATAATAAAATATAGATAATTAACATAAGAATAACATGTCACCTGACACATGTATAGTGAGAATGCAGAGACCACACCAAATGAGTCTTTTTAAGAATTCAATAAACATAGAACACGTACATACAAACATACAAGCAACTCTGGTTTTTATGACAAATACAAATGCTAAAATCTTTATTGGGATGTTCAGCAACATCAAAGGCAGTTAGATGTCATCAAACAGGTCATCCGGATCTGGGCTGATTGGTGTAGGCTGCTGAAATAGAACTTTACTCACTTCTGCTTTGGCTTCTTCATGCAGATCATTCCTATAATTATAGTTAGTAAACACAGTCACAATACTGGAAAGATAACTGTCTTGATAACAACTTATAATGATTTTTAAGAAGCAGCTTCTAACATTTGGCTGAACCCTTACTACAATATCAGGTCAAATACTGAAATGTATTTCTTTGATGAAATTTTTCAATAGTCCAGTCGGCTGTTCTCAATTTTAACCAATTATTAACAATTATGACCAGTTAAAATCCACACCTATTTATCCACATACGTATGGGTTTTAAGGTTAACATAAAGGGAACTGAAGTAAGTTAAGACTAGATAAAAATTTTTGAAAGCATGGGTAAGTAGAAATTTAAATAAAGTGCAGTGAAAAGGACATAGTTGATGATGGTAATAAACGCTACAATAAAAGATGAGTACAAGTTAGTGTTATAAACCGAATAATACAAGCATTTTTCACAGCAGTAGAATAACTGAATAAAATTAAGGTGATTTATGCACCTGCTTCTTAATGAAGCTAAGGATCTGACAAGAATCAGGTATCTTTTAAAGCAAGCCTTGTATAGTAAAATAAAACAAAAAAAACCCCCAAAATATTCAACACTAACACAGTAGAACAATATCCATGTGGACAATATACAAGGTGACAAGTAGTTTGACTGCTTAATAAAATGCTAAGAGAAACAAAACAAAGTAACAAAATAAAGGCACATACTCAATAAAAAGTGCTGCAAATCTTACACCGTTCACATGATTTGGATGTAAATACTAAATGTTACTAGATGTGGGTAATTGAATGTACAGTTGGGTCTATAAGCATTTGGACAGTGACGCAATTTTCGTCATTTTGCCTCTGTACACCACCACAATGGATTTGAAATGAAGCAATCAATATGTGATTGAAGTGTAGACTTTCAGCTTTAATAAAAAATTTTTGCATTAACCGTTCAGTTTAGAGTCCCTCCACTTACACAGTCTCAAAGGTAATTGGACAAACCAACAATCAAATATATTTTATGATTTTGTACATTGTGTTACACCTTGGGTTTAAAATGGATGCAATTTAGAGTTTTCTTTCCATTTTATTAACACAACACATGTAAAAAATTGAAAGTGCCAAATATATATTTGATTGTAACACAAACACTTATTAAACAAAGTAACAGACATTTGTTGGTTGCATTAGTATCTGGGCAATTGTTTTGCACATTGAAATAAAAGTTGGTGGATGGAACATTGGGATGATGAGTTCCATGCAAACTTTCATTACAGCACCACCTACCTGGTCACAAAATATCAAACTAGAGGAAGCAATGCTATATCTCTGCAGCTCTTTTTCGTATCAATACAAAACGTTGTACATGAACTCCGTATGTCTCGAGGGTCCCAGATTAGTCTTGTGATGGCACCCCCTAGCTGTGATTGTGTGTGAAGCCTCGTAAATGCTGCTTGCAGCTTTAATTATTCTTCTGCTTCTTCCTCTTCTGGCTAGGTTGTCTATGGCAGCCGTCTGGTAAAAAGTTTTTGGCATACTAATGGTCTAAGAAACATTCTGACCAAATTTGGGCAAAATGCTGCCAATGTTCCTCAGGTCATAACTTTTGAACCATGTGTCCAAAATTTAAAAGCCCTGCGTTGAGATGAGTTCAAGGCACCCTATGATGTCAGTTTCTGGCTAATTTGATTTGCCGGCATTTTGGATTTTGTCAAAAACTGCTTTTTTTTTTGCTACTCCTTGCACAAATTTTGTCCAATCATCACCATATTTGGCATATGCCATCTTCAGCGTAAGCCTCACAAAAGTATCAAGTGTATTTTTTAATACTCCAAATGGTTTGTCACCAAATCTGACAACGAAGCTGCCAAGCAGGAAGTAAGACTGTATTTCAGCATTGACCCTGCACACTGTCACAAATCTTGGTAGGCAACTTCAGTACCATGACCTGAGGTTATGCAAATTTTGTGACTGTTTCACCTACTGTTCAAAAGTTACAATCTAATTCTATTCAATCTAAGTGCCATTTTTGCTACTCACAATCCAAATTTTGTCCAAAAACTGTCTAAACAAAAGTTATTAAAGGAACATTGATATACAAAACCATTCTCCCATAACAAATTGGCAAATGCATGAAACTACAAATCATTCTTAAAATCTCTTTGCCTATAGTTATGGCTTTGCTTTCCTGTGATTACTTATGCAACAATTGTAGCACATCTGTGAATGTGCGGCTCACCAAATCTGGGTACTGATTGGGTCATGTTGAGAGCAATGATACCAATTATACCATGGTCGGCTGGACTAAATGTTTTGAAAACCTACTTTTTCTAACTCCTCCTAGGTCATATAATCATATAAGCATGCCAAAATGGACATGAGGCTATGTCTCCGTAACGTCTTAGCATATCCAGACCAAACTTAGTATGTCATAGCCATCATGAATTGATGGTACCCGCACAGTTTCTGAACAGCGCCATCTGGTGCTCAGAAGATATGAAAAAAAGCATATTTTTGCTTTTCGGACCATTTGTGCAATTTTCACAAAATTCGACTCAGATCTTCTTCAGTCTATGTCAGCAATAAATTATGGATTTCATGTTGATAGACCAACCCGAACTGTCAATCTGACTGACTTGAAAATTGGCCTGCATTGGTGTATCGTTACAAAACTTGGTATGTGTCACCAGCACTATGCCCTGAAGGTACCTGAGAAGTTTGGGGCAACCTTGTGGAAACCAGAGATATAAATTTTTCCACAGTAGGCCATTTATCTGTCCGTCATTTTGAGTCATGTGAAAAACCTACTTATTCAGAATCCTCCTAGACCATTTATCTAGTCTTCACCAAATTTCACACAGATCATCAGAGCATGTTAAAAACAAAACAAAAAAAAACAAAAACCTTTTTGATATTTCAAACCGTTTCCATGTAACACACTGTCAAAGTTGAAATAAGTACCATATAGTAATTTCTGCAATATCTTGGCAATACTACAGCCTATTGCACTGAAACCTGATATGCAAAATCATGACCATGCTCTGATGCTTAGCTCCTTACTTTAACTCTATTGTGCTTGGCCCCATAATTGCTTCTTGCAGTTTTCTTTCTTTTTTTCCTTTCATTTTCTTTTGAGAAATGTGCTATGGCTATGTCTTCAATAAAGCTCATCTTACCCTGTCTGCTGTGTTCCTGAGCAGAGACAGATATTATTGTCACACAAACTTGAATTAAAGAGAGTTAGGTTTTTCTATTTTATAAAGCCTTTGATAGAACACAACTAACTAAAACCTTAGTTAAGGACCTATAAACAATAAGTGCTAAAAATTTACAACTTAGAGCTTTCCTCCAAAAACATGTTTGATGCCACCTGCATAATATATCCACATGTACTGTACAAACAAAAGTAAATGCTTACCACAATAAAGGATTTTCTTTGTCATGGCCGATATTTCACTGATAGATTCTTCAGTCAAATTATAATCACATAGCATCAGGTTGCTAGGCTACTCAGGTTTTTATGTGAATAAGTTGCGAGCGCTTTCTGTTTCTACAATCTCTTTTTGTTTACAAACAGTAAAGGCATCAATAAAGACTAATGACTAACACATGCCATCTGTGTGTGGCTGTCACACACTCACCCTAAAATCTGTATATCTGTGAAAAGACTCCATAATGGCCCTCCCTGACAAACATTCAAATGTCAACTTTCTTAGATTTTAAACAGATCATCTACTGTCTTATTTTATTTTAAAGCACCTCTATATATACACAGTATCTCACAAAAGTGAGATACTGTAAAATACCCCCACATTTTTGTAAATATTTGATTGTATCTTTTCATGTGACAACACTGAAGAATGACACTTTGCTACAATGTAAAGTAGTGAGTGTACAGCTTGTGTAACAGTGTAAATTTGCTGTCCCCTCAAATTAATTCAACACACAGCCATTAATGTCTAAACCGCTGGCAACAAAAGTGAGTACACCCTAAGTGAAAATGTCAAAATTGGGCCCAATTAGCCATTTTCCCTCCCCGGTGACTTAGTGTTACAAGGTCTCAGGTGTGAATGGGGAGCAGCTGTGTTAAATTTGGTGTCATCACTCTCACACTCCTCATACTGGTCAATGGAAGTTCAACATGGCACCTCATGGCAAAGAACTCTCTGAGGATCTGAAAAAAAGAATTGTTGCTCTACATAAAGATGGCCTAGGCCAGTGGTTGTCAAAGTGGGGGCCACCCAGAGGGCCTCAACAATTTGGCCAGGAGTGACAAACTGTGTTGGAGCCACCAAGCCCATCCCTCCCACTAGTATGTTTTCTCATTCTCACTCTCAGACAACCACACACACACACACACTATCAATCCCTAATGTAATGTAATGTAAAGATGTAAGATGTAATTATTAATAAAAAAAAAGGGGGATATATTCAGAAGTCTGTATTTTTAATTAGTTTTAAAGACATCTTGCAAAAGGGGGGCCTTGGTCAAATGTTAATGCCATTTGGGGGGCCTTGCCCTGGAAATGTTTGGGAACCCCTGGCCTAGGCTATAAGAAGATTGCCAAGACCCTGACACTGAGCTGCAGCACGGTGGCCAAGACCATACAGCAGTTTAACAGGACAGGTTCCACTCAGAACAGGCCTCGCCATGGTTGACCAAAGAGTGCACATGCTCAGCGTCATATCCAGAGGTTGTCTTTGGGAAATAGACGTACGAGTGCTGCCAGCATTGCTGCAGAGGTTGAAGGGACGGGGGGTCAGCCTGTCAGTGCTCAGACCATACGCCCCACACTGCGTCAAATTGGTCTGCATGCCTGTCGTCCCAGAAGGAAGCCTCTTCTAAAGATGACGCACAAGAAAGCCCACAAACAGTTTGCTGAAGACAAGCAGACTAAGGACATGGATTACTGGAACCATGTCCTGTGGTCTGATGAGACAAAGATGAACTTATTTGGTTCAGATAGTATCAAGCGTGTGTGGCGGCAGCCAGGTGAGGAGTACAAAGACAAGTGTGTCTTGCCTACAGTCAAGCATGGTGGTGGGAGTGTCATGGTCTGGGGCTGCATGAGTGCTGCCGGCACTGGGGAGGTACAGTTCATTGAGGGAACCATGAATGCCAACATGTACTGTGACATACTGAAGCAGACATGATCAATATGCAGTATTCCAGCATGATAACGACCCCAAACACACCTCCAAGACGACCACTGCTTTACTAAAGAAGCTGAGGGTGAAGGTGATGGACTGGCCAAGCATGTCTCCAGACCTAAACCCGATTGAGCATCTGTGGGGCATCCTCAAACTGAAGGTGGAGGAGCACAAGGTCTCTAATGTCGACCAGCACCGTGATGTCGTCATGGAGGAGTGGAAGAGGACTCCAGTGGCAACCTGTGAAGCTCTGGTGAACTCCATGCCCAAGAGAGTTAAGGCAATGCTGGAAAATAATGATGGCCACACAAAATATTGACACTTTGGGCCCAATTTGGACATTTTCACTTAGGGGTGTACTCACTTTTGTTGCCAGCGGTTTAGACATTAATGGCTGTGTGTTGAGTTAATTTGAGGGGACAGCAAATTTACACTGTTACACAAGCTGTACACTCACTACTTTACATTGTAGCAAAGTGTCATTCTTCAGTGTTGTCACATGAAAAGATATAATCAAATATTTACAAAAATGTGAGGGGTGTACTCACTTTTGTGAGATACTGTGTATATATATATATATATATATATATATATATATATATATATATATATATATATATATATATATATAAATTCTTCACAAAAAACCATGGCAAATCAAAATACTTTACTGTTTGTGCCATATTACTTGTGGAAATAACCTAAAGAGAATGTTATGCCATGGCAGGGTGACAACCAAATTCTTTGAATGATAATCTAAAGCCAAAAAATGTCAGAGTGGAAAAATACTCTGTTCAATACAAAGTCTTTCTGTCATAAAACATGCACGTGCCCATACAAACATCATGGAGCAGAGGCATTATTCTGTAACGGGCCACAAGATTGCAGGCTTAGGTCACTGGTGACTAGGTACATCATATTATTCTGCATGTCCTCACAAGGGGAATGGACATACTGCAAAAAGTAAGGGCACTGGAAAATAAAAATTATTCTCTTTTCTTCATGTAGTGAATTATGACCATCAGAACATATCTTATATATTAAGCTTCAAGTGTGAGGAGTTTACCTTAAGGTCTGTCTCTGCTCCAGAGCTGGTCCTTTTGATGGGGTTTCCAAGGGTTGAATAACATGCCGACGCCGTTTTCTGCTTGGTGCCACATCCGCAATGTCATTTAGACCATCCATTGGGTTGCTTGCCAGCACTTCCAAAAAGCAATTAATAAATTTAAATTTTACTGATTCTTGTTTTTTATGACTTCCATTGAATAGTGCAAAGATGACAGGTTTCACAATTCATTTTCATAGTTACTTAGACTAAGTAGTACAAGTTCCACATATGAAATAGCAACCATACACTAATGATATTTACTGATAAGTATGACACAAAGAGGAAGGAAATGCTGGCTGTTTTAGCCATGGGTCTACATCTGACGCTTCCAGTGCATGTAAAACATGGCTTTGACCAGAAGTCATGATGACTCAGTTTTTTCTTATTGTATTTTTCTCCCCTCAGCTCAGCTGCTTTATTATATGTAATGTATGCCTCCATGGGCCTAGTTAGCCTTTCAGTGCCATATATTTTTACAATGTCATAACAAAACCTGATCAGGTTTT